>NW_015643244.1:162725-183307 GCF_001515625.1 Sinocyclocheilus rhinocerous | reverse complement strand
TTTGTATATTTGTGCTGGCTGTGGAGGGTAATACAAGAGCTGGAGGTTATCACGAAGCCCTGGCTTTCCCTTGGATCCCATTTTGAAAAGCCTTTTGCCAATCCACTTGTGATCCTCTGGTGGCAAGGTCTCCGACCACAAACGAGGAAGCGGAACTACAGATGGACCTTGCAATAATGCCCCAGAATGAGCTGTCTGTGAAGGAAAAAAAGACAAAACATTTAGTCAAGTAAGGTCATTTTATTTTTTAAGCACTTTTTAAGCAGTTTATTTTTATCCATGATTACCTTCACATGAAATTATCATTGCAATAATAGTTTTCACTTAAATACCTTTAGTATTACAGTGATTATGACAATGAAACTGATAACTTTACATTATACACTGCTGTCATCCAAAAAAAAGGAATGAAACAAATATTCTGAAATCCTGTTTAATATATGAAATAATAAAAAATTTCTGAGATTTTTACAAACAATATCTCTTTATTTTGACACATGAATGTTAGCATCTATACATTTGTTTATCATTAATAAATCAGTATCAAGTAAACTCAATTGACATTATGACAATAGTTTGATTGTTGTTGTTTTTTTTTCAGTTTTTTAAGAAACTACTGGTTATAAAAGTTAGATTCAAAATTTCAGGGCATGTGAGCCTTTTCACATCTCTATTAAGTGAAAAAAACTAAATAGATAATTTTTTTTCTGGCGACAGCTGATTTAATTACATTTTTAGACCAACAGAATAGGAAATTACTTACGGAGACAATACTGCATGGCTGAGCGGGACTGGACACATCTGCAGTGGCTCTGGGGACAGGGGCTGGAATTTGAGGATCTGGTGTCTGTACAATCATGAAGTAATATATAATAGATTTTGTATATATAACATTACAATAACTTTAACAAATCCTAGATTAAATCATACACTACAGTTTAAAAGTTTGAGGTCTAAATGTTTATAAAAGAAACCTATTCTGTTCACCAGAGTTGCATTTGATCAAAAATACAGTAAAAACATATGGTTACATTATGAAACATTACTACAATTTAAAGTTGTGAAATGTAATTTATTTCTATGGGGGCAAGAACACATTTTCAGCATCATTACTCCAGTCTTCAGTGTTACATGATCCTTCAGAAATCATTCTATTGAACATAAACATTCATTACTATTAGTTGAAAATGTGAAAATGGCTGGTACTTAATAAAACTGCATTAGTGGTTGTCACGCTTACTGTGTTGAGGAAAGCACACGAAGATAAAGAGTAAATAGTCTTTAATTAATCCACACAGAGGAAGGCAGTAACACACGGACCAAGACAAACTGAACAAACTAAAGCTTAAGTAGACAGACCAATGAGGGACGAATGAGTAAATTAACTAGACACAAGTGAACTGAATAACATAATCAAGGGGAGACAGAAACTAGGTCAAGGAACATGAGGAGAGTTAACACAACAAAGACCATAAATGTGACAGTGGTATTTTTCAGAATTAAGTTTGAAGAACAGCATTTATTCGAAATAGAAATCCTTTGTAACATTAAATGTCTTTACTGAGATTTTTGATCAATTTAATGCCTCCTTTTTCAATATCTTTAAAAAAAAAAAAACTTACTGACCCAAAACTTTTGAATGGTAGTTTGTGTGAAATCTATTTATATAATATTGCTTTTTTCTTTGTTAAAATATGGTTTTCTGGTATTAAAAAATATTTTTAAAAGTTTAATAATTTGGATAGAATGGAAAGTGGAACGTGTCTTCATAGAATACAATGTAGATTATGCAATTACTTACAGAGACAGTGGTGCTTGGTATAGAGGCACTAGACACTGCTGCGCTGGGCTGGTCTTCAACCTGGGAAGGTCTCCTGGCCACATTAAGATTCGGCTTTGCTGCAGCAATGTGAGAGCCAGTAAACTTGGTTTGGTATACTAAAAATGTGAGAAGACACAATGTGTTATAATAGCAAGCATTACTATTTATTTTAATATTACTATTTTAAGTAAATGCAGACTTCAAAAATACTTCTTTCTGAATGGAAGTGTAGTCCATAAGAGGAATGATTCATTAGCAGTACTGACTCTTGAAATAACTACAAAGTATTTGCATGGTGGAATAATTATTAACATGTGTACAATTAATAATAGCCAGCGTGTATGTGGAATGTTACCTGAGATATAGAATGAAAAAGAGAAAATGTAGCTTTAACACATGAGAAGTATAGAGAGAGATGCCATGAGGGACATGAGTCTAGCTCAGTGACCTTCAACCCAGGCCGAGCTCAGTTAGAGAGGAAGAGGACAATCCAAGAGTAGAGCCCAGAGATGAAAGAGAGAGAGCACACAGGTTACATTCTTCATTTATCCTTGACCATGTGACTTAAACCAAATCTGAGATATTCAAACCGACCAATCAGCAGACAACAGCTGCCCCCACTGTACAAGAGGTGTGACAATTAGTAGGTCTCAGCCAGCATCTCATAGTTTTCTTGCTTTTTCTTGTTTTCTTCTTACTTTCTGAACTTCCTCGAATTTGAAGTGAACTCATACTTCAATGCTTTAAAAAAAAATTTACAACTCACCATTGACAATTGTGCTGCAACTCTTGCTGCCACAGGAGCAGTAGGCTGGGGCTGGGGGTCAGTCTGACTCTGCTCCATGGCCTTCTTTGCTGTTCCAGCAGCAGCAGCAGGTTGTTCCACCACCCTTTGTGCTGGTCCAGTAGGGCTGGCAGTGGGCTGTTTAAGACAACCCAAAAAAAAATACATGTAACAAATTTAGAAAGAAAACCATTTCAGTAAATAATACTAACAAAAAATACTTGCTACATTAATGTTACCTTTGGAGTGTGAAAACCACAGATGCATTTCAGCACACCTCCAAGCAAGTTTGTCTGGCCACGAGACAGCATCGGACATTTCTCAATCTGTAAGCATAATAACAAATGTAATGCACAATACAAGTGAGTCCCTTAACAGAGCATACAATACTTCATTAAATTCATATATTAATTAATTCATTGATTAATTTCTAGGACACGAGTCACTATTTATCTTATATATAATGTAGCTGGTATCTCTCTTTAAATGAGAGAGAAACAAGAGAGGAACATTTCACACCTTCAAACCACCCATTCATTCACCATCCCTTCCCCCACCTTCTCAAATCTCTGAATCTCCCAGTACACACAAATCTTAAATGTAGCTTTTCATTAACAGTATGACATAAATCTCAAAATACCTGCAACATTACATAAATGTCTAGAACAATTACACACTCTGGTTTACATTGGTGTAAGCCATAACATAACACAACCCTCACATTACATTGTTCTAATGAATGGGATCAGGTACATGTTTGTACTGAAGCCTAATGTGTTGTTCTGTTATGCAAATACATTAAACAAAGATACTAATAATGTTCGATTATGCAAGTCAACAAACACTTAAGTCTTTTTTTATTTCTCCATCATGCAAAGGTAACAAACACTCACCCTTTGATAAATCTCGTACCACTTCTTCTGTCGAGGAGCTGGCCTGTTACCCTCATTTGATGGCCAAATTCCTGTGCTGGCAAACTTTTTTAGACGCGAAATCCATTCAGCGTCCGACATCGCTTTATGCGATTTTTTTTGATTGCCAGACATTTTTCTTGAGTTCGATGAAACAGTTTTGAAAAAATAATTAAAAACAACACACTAATTAAAAAAAAAAAAAAAAACATGTAGAAGTTTGCAATTAGATTATCATTTTTTTTTTTACCTGTTGTCGTCCGTAATACCGCTGTATTTGGTTTTAAAATGAAGTTTCGCTGTCCTCCGTAAAAATGATGCTGAGCTCAGCGGCAATGACGCTCGTAATAGGTCACGAACTTCAATACTGAACTTTTTTGACCTCTGACACGCCCCCTGAGGATTATGTCATTCTTTCGTACACCTTCGGCGCGGTTCGGCAATTTGATTGACACCTGACTAGAAGCGCTGACCCCTCCACCTAGCGGCGATACGCGGAAACGTGCCGTCGACATCCCCCTGTACTCTGATTGGTCAAATGTCACGAATGTTAAGAAAATGTTAAGAATCGCGCTTTTCGATTGGCTGGAAATGTTATAGCGCTTCGACGCGATTGGCCCAAATGTCATAGCGCTTCGACGCGATTGGCTGTGCAGTTCGACATTGCTCGACATTTCTGAAATATTGTCGGACTATCCTTCGTCAGCTGGCGCTCAGGTCACAGTCTCCTCTGGAGGAGTGGGTTCGAATCCAACTTCTGACAGACCTATCATTTGGCTGCAGACAGAAACTTCAGTCTGCAGGCATGTTGAGCCAGCAGGGCGTTAACTTTGACAAAACACTGCATTAGGTAAATGCTAGTATTAAATGGTCAGGTGCTGATGAAAAAGATGTGTCTTTAGACATTTTTTGAAAATGGTTAAAGACTCAGCTGATTGTTCTGGTTAACCTCCACCAGCTGCATTGAGGTTCCTCCCATCACCAAGCTGTTGCCCAGTACAAGCTGCCTTATCCTTCTGTAGTCTTGGAGGATCAGAGACCATCTCGACAGCGTTCCCTTGCCTTTTCTTTTGGGGCTTGGGTGAATTGTGCAAAGCCTGATGAAGATGGTCTCCACCAGACGGCAACAGTCAGGCCACTGAGCAGGTGCACTGCTTGCACCCAGCACACTTCTGATGGTGCTCTCTACTCCAGGGGTGTGAGTGGGCCTCTTTGGTACTCTGAAGCGTCCACTCAGCAGTCTCTTCTGGTGTCGAGCTGCATACACCAACCGTTGCTTGTCCCGGTCATCCAGGTTCTGCCAAAGTGCAATTATGGCGTTAGCTTCCTGATTGGCCAGTCTGAGGGCTGTGTGACCCCGGAGCTCCACCAGATATTCTGCCAGCCTGTCCACATGTTGATATCCCGGGACATTTTGGTAGTCAACAGCCTATTAAAAAAACACAACCACAAAATATATTTTTTTCCCCCATCACATTTGTTTGATGCATAGTTCCATTGATTCGGTTATTTTCACACAATCTGTATAGTACAAAGCACTAACGGAATAAAACTGATTTGACTCGATGCATCTTTGTTGCCTACTAATGACTTTAGTTTAAAATCTGAGCAAAGTCTGGATTTAAAGCAGTAGTAAGAAGTAGATGTTGATCCATCCTTGTTTGAATTATTCTAGTTTATTTGAAAGAAATACAGAGGAGTGGCACTTACCGTCTCTTCATCATCATCCTGACCAGCATCCTCTGGTTCTGAGGGGAGTGGTGAAACAGATGTTTCAGAGGGAACCGGTGAGACAGCAGTCCCTGAGGGTCCAGGTGATGAAGGAGACTGTGTGGGGTCAGGGACCAGTGAAGGGGATGTAGAACCCAGTACAGCCGTGTCACTGCTGGTGACCAGGGTGGAAGAACCCAGTGTCAGTGTGGAGGAGGGTGGTGACAGAACAACCTCTGGATCTGCAATGGTGTGATCCTCGCTGATGTCACAGAAGCCCTCATCTTCCTCTCGCTCCTCCACATTAAGGTCCTCGATGAGTTCTGCCGTCTCTTCAGAGTCTGGGTTCATGTCCTGCAATGCCTGTCCAGTCTGCTGGAACAGATACTGCACTCCAATGAGCTCACCTGGAATAAAAACAAACAGGAATTAAATACAATTGTTGTGTATCATATTTGATACATAAGGCATTTGTTGTAGCTCATATAGTGTAAGTGTGAGAACATGGAGCTCATAGTCGAAGAGAAAAAAAAAATTCAGAGGCCATAAACCTATACTCAGTACAGTAAATGGTCACCAAATATTACTAATAATATCCAAGTTATTCTTTCTAAAAATAACAATTACTTTCTAATAGTAAAGATTTCACAGCAAAATGACATGTGAAGTATGAGGTAGACGTTTGTACAATTATACTGAAAGGCCTTTTACTTGATAGAAAATATCAATCAGATGACAAGAGGGCATGTTTCAAGAAAAAAATTTGATCATGTTGATAATTTAGAGGTCTAAAACACAGATACAGTAGACTTCATAGGCTTAAATATAAAATATCGCCTGAGATTACACAGAAATTGCAAGTTAATTAACAATAATAAATTCTTACCGGTGTAACGTGCAGGAGGACAAAACGTGGGGACCACTTTCCTGCCAAACAGCTTTTCATAATTGCGGTTTACACAGTGAACAAGTTCTCCTGTGTAGCTGCGCAAAGCTGATGGCTCCGATGACAGCGAAGCAGCCTCCCGATCCTGGTTCCACCGGTGTAGACCCTCCAGCAAATAAATCTGAAAGTTCAGACTGTTTGCACTGGTCCCTGTAAACCGACACAACAGTTTTTAGGGAGTGTTAAACACACAAAGACACTTAATGTTCTTTCTTTACATACGCACAGTGTGTGTGACAAAGACGTACCTGGGATGAAACGGTTAAGGTGTAAATGAAAGGATTCAAGAGAAGTGGAGCCTCTGGCACATCTGTATGTCTTCAGAAGCACACCTCCCTTGGTTAAGCTCCCGGTCTCAGTATAGAGCGCAACACCAGGGGGGTCTTGGATACACTTGACGTGCTTCTTCTGGACACTCCAGATGTGCTCCATCCTTTCTCGGTCCAGGAGAGGAACACCCAGGGAGTCATTGCCCTTGCTGCTCAGGAGCTCGGTAAGCAGTCGTTCAAGGTGAAGGATGGTAGTCTCCTCTCCACGGGTCCTCCTCCGGCAATGTAGAGCCAGCTCCTCCCTGGTCAGATGCTTGTTGGCATCGTCATCTGTCAGCGCAGGCCAACCCTGGGACATCAACAGCTCTCTCTTTGCTTTTCGAAGCATAGAGACATCAGCCGCATCACATTCAAAGATGCATGCTGATAGCCGTGACATGAAGATGGGGTACAGCTGATGGGCATCAGTTGTACACCCCAAGGCAATCCTGCGCATAAAATGCCAGATGTCCAAGCGTATCACGAGATCTGGCCAGCCTCTGAATCTGGTTTTCAGCTTGGTCTCGCCCACCTCGGTGCAGCACCCACAGTCCACGTACAACACAGCAGGTGGATCCACACCAGCCTGCTGGTATCTTTTCACCAGACCGTCTACCATCATGTCCAGTCCTGCTCCTTCCTGGGCTGTCAGCACACTTATGAGCACCTGACCAAACTCATTGCCAACAGAGGTAAGCCAGAGTCCCGTTCCCCTCGCTGTCCCAGCCAGCTTCTTGGTGATCTGTAATAAGACATGATATGAAGCATGCTGTAAATATAATCAAACATCACACCATGTAAAATACAGTGCCATGCTGGTATATAAACAACAGCATTAATAAACAAATCCACAACTAACCTTTTTAGTAGAATCCATCTTCAAGACAGAGCCATAGGTGGATGTTATCCTTGCATGGATTTCATCCAGCCTTGTCAGGATGTCTTGGCTGTAAACGGTGAGCAGCCACTTGCAGCTTGGCACCACTGTAGGCTCTGGGGGCTCCTGGAATTTTACTGGCATCACCCCGGGTTGATTGAGGAAGTCAACGCATTGGGTGGTGTACCGGGCCAGACGATGGAGCCACTGCTCGCTGTGGTTTTCACGCAGCTGCTTGATCACCCGCGTGGGGCTGTTGCCTAAGCCAAGCTCACGCAGGAGACGGATGACCAGCATATGACAGGCGTACCTTAGGAAATGCAAAATCCACACATTCATATATTTTAGATATTTGATTTGTAAAGTATTTGCTTATATATGTGATGATGGGCTAACAACTGGATGAGGAATGAAAGTGTACTTACTTCCGCGTGAGGATGACCTGAAACTCAGAGCGATGGCCCAGATCTAGCTGTTGCAGGACAGTCTGACTCCAGGACACATGCGAGGCTCTACACTTGGTACAGATGAGGGTTTCTGTGACCATGTTGTACGTTCTTAGAACCTGTAGAACCTGCCGTGACCTTTTGTGCAGACCACCTCCTGTCAGCTGATGTTGTCCACAGGCACAGAGAACCTAGAGAACCTTAACCCTCCACAGCTTGTACGGCATCCACAGCAGAAAAGAATGACAAAAGAATCTGTCTGGAGCTGGAACCTGATTGTAAATAAGTGCTGGCTGTGGTGGGTAATACCAGAGCTGGAGGTTATCACGAAGCCCTGGCTTTCCCTTGGATCCCATTTTGAAAAGCCTTTTGCCAATCCACTTGTGATCCTCTGGTGGCAAGGTCTCCGACCACAAACGAGGAAGCGGAACTACAGATGGACCTTGCAATAATGCCCCAGAATGAGCTGTATGTGAAGGAAAAAAGACAAAACATTTAGTCAAGTAAGGTAATTTTATTTTTTAAGCACTTTAAGCATTTTATTTTTATCCATGATTACCTTCACATGAAATTATCATTGCAATAATAGTTTTCACTTAAATACCTTTAGTATTACAGTGATCATGACAATGAAACTGATAACTTTACATTATACACTGCTGTCATCCAAAAAAAAGTAACGAAATAATTATTCTGAAATCCTGTTTAATATATGAAATAAAATATTTCTGAGATTTTACAAACAATATCTCTTTATTTTGACACATGAATGTTAACATATATACATTGTTTTATCATTGATAAATCAGTATCAAGTAAACTCAATTGACATTATGACAATAGTTTGATTGTTGTTGTTTTTTTTCAGTTTTTTAAGAAACTACTGGTTATAAAAGTTAGATTCAAAATTTCAGGGCATGTGAGCCTTTTCACATCTCTATTAAGTGAAAAAAACTAAATAGATAATTTTTTTTCTGGCGACAGCTGATTTAATTACATTTTTAGACCAACAGAATAGGAAATTACTTACGGAGACAATATTGCATGGCTGAGCGGGACTGGACACATCTGCAGTGGCTCTGGGGACAGGGGCTGGAATTTGAGGATCTGGTGTCTGTACAATCATGAAGTAATATATAATAGATTTTGTATATATAACATTACAATAACTTTAACAAATCCTAGATTAAATCATACACTACAGTTTAAAAGTTTGAGGTCCAAATGTTTATAAAAGAAACCTGTTCTGTTCACCAGAGTTGCGTTTAATCAAAAATACAGTAAAAACAGTAAAAAGATAGTTACATTGTGAAACATTACTACAATTTCAAGTTGTGAAATGTAATTTATTTCTATGGGGGCAAGAACACATTTTCAGCATCATTACTCCAGTCTTCAGTGTTACATGATCCTTCAGAAATCATTCTATTGAACATAAACATTCATTACTATTAGTTGAAAATGTGAAAATGGCTGATACTTAATAAAATTGCATTACAGTGGTTGTCACGCTTACGGTGTTAAGGAAAGTGCACGAAGATGGTAAATAGTCTTTAATTAATCCACACAGAGGAAGGCAGTAACACACGATTACAGTGATTATGACAATGAAACTGACAACTTTACATTATACACTGCTGTCATCCAAAAAAAAGTAACGAAATAATTATTCTGAAATCCTGTTTAATATATGAAATAAAACATTTGAGATTTTACAAACAATATCTCTTTATTTTGACACATGAATGTTAACATATATACATTGTTTTATCATTGATAAATCAGTATCAAGTAAACTCAATTGACATTATGACAATAGTTTGATTGTTGTTTTTTCTCAGCTTGAATGTGTTTTAAGAAACTACTGGTTATAAAAGTTATATTCAAAATTTCAGGGCATGTGAGCCTTTTAACATCTCTGTTAAGTGAAAAGAACAAATTAGATAAATTACTTTCCAAAGTGTTAAGAATTGTGTCAGCTGTCTGGCGACTTTTTGGCGACTGATTTAATTACATTTTTAGACCAACAGAATAGGAAATTACTTACGGAGACAATACTGCATGGCTGAGCGGGACTGGACACATCTGCAGTGGCTCTGGGGACAGGGGCTGGAACTTGAGCATCTGGTGTCTGTACAATCATGAAGTAAAATATAATAGATTTTGTAAATATAACATTACAATAACTTTAACTCATCCTAGATTATATCATACGCTACAGTTTAAAAGTTTGAGGTCTAAATGTTTATAAAAGAAACCTATTCTGTTCACCAGAGTTGCATTTGATCAAAAATACAGTAAAAACATATGGTTACATTATGAAACATTACTACAATTTAAAGTTGTGAAATGTAATTTATTTCTATGGGGGCAAGAACACATTTTCAGCATCATTACTCCAGTCTTCAGTGTTACATGATCCTTCAGAAATCATTCTATTGAACATAAACATTCATTACTATTAGTTGAAAATGTGAAATGGCTGATACTTAATAAAACTGCATTAGTGGTTGTCACGCTTACTGTGTTGAGGAAAGCGCACGAAGATGAAAATGAAGCGTAAATAGTCTTTAATTAATCCACACAGAGGAAGGCAGTAACACACGGACCAAGACAAACTGAACAAACTAAAGCTTAAGTAGACAGACCAATGAGGGACGAATGAGTAAATTAACTAGACACAGGTGAACTGAATAACATAATCAAGGGGAGACAGAAACTAGGTCAAGGAACATGAGGAGAGTTAACACAACAAAGTCCATAAATGTGACAGTGGCATTTTTCAGAATTAAGTTTGAAGAACAGCATTTATTCCAAATAGTAATCCTTTGTAACATCATGTTTAATAGAAATCTTTTGTAACATTAAATGTCTTTACTGAGATTTTTGATCAATTTAATGCCTCCTTTTTCAATATCTTTAAAAAAAAAAAAAAAAAAAATAAAAACTTATTGACCCAAAACTTTTGGCTTAAATAGACAGACCAATGAGGTACGAATGAGTAAATTAACTAGACACAAGTGAACTGAATAACATAATCAAGGGGAGACAGAAACTAGGTCAAGGAACATGAGGAGAGTTAACACAACAAAGTCCATAAATGTGACAGTGGTATTTTTCAGAATTAAGTTTGAAGAACGGCATTTATTCGAAATAGAAATCCTTTGTAACATTAAATGTCTTTACTGAGATTTTTGATCAATGTAATGCCTCCTTTTTCAATAAAAGTATCAATATCTTTAAAAAAAATAAAAACTTACTGACCCAAAACTTTTGAATGGTAGTTTGTATGAAATCTATTTATATAACATTGCTTTTTTCTTTATTAAAAGATGGTTTTCTGGTATTAAATAATATATTTTTAAAAGTTTAATAATTTGGATAGAATGGAATGTGTCTTCATAGAATACAATGTAGATTATGCTATTACTTACAGAGACAGTGGTGTTTGGTATAGAGGCACTAGACACTGCTGCGCTGGGCTTCAACATGAGAATGTCTTCTGGCCACACTAAGATTTGGCTTAGCTGCAGCAATGTGAGAGCCAGTCAATCTTGGTTTGGTAAACTAAAAATGTGAGAAGACACAATGTGTTATAATAGCAAGCATAATATTTATATTAATATTACTATTTTAAGTAAATGCAGACTTCAAAAACACTTCTCTCTGAATGGAAGTGTAGTCCATAAGAGGAATGATTTATTAGCACTAGCAGTACTGACTCTTGAAATAACTACAAAGTATTTGCATGATGGAATAATTATTAACGTGTACAATTAATAATAGCCAGCGTGTATGTGGAATGTTACCTGAGATATAGAATGAAAAAGAGAAAATGTAGCTTTAACACATGAGAAGTATAGAGAGAGATGCCATGAGGGACATGAGTCTAGCTCAGTGACCTTCAACCCAGGCAGAGCTCAGTTAGAGAGGAAGAGGACAATCCAAGAGTAGAGCCCAGAGATGAAAGAGAGAGAGCACACAGGTTACATTCTTCATTTATCCTTGACCATGTGACTTATATTGCTTTTTCTTCATTAAAATATGGTTCTCTGGGATTTAAAAAATATTTTAAAAAGTTTAATAATTTGGATAGAACGGAACGTGGAACGTATCTTCATAGAATACAATGTGGATTATGCCATTACTTACAGAGACAGTGGTGCTTGGTATAGAGGCACTAGACACTGCTGCGCTGGGCTGATCTTCAACCTGAGAAGGTCTCCAGGCCACACTAAGATTTGGCTTTGCTGCAGCGATGTGAGAGCCAGTAAATCTTGGTTTGGTAAACTAAAAAGGGACAAGAAAATGATCATTTCAGTGAAAAGACAGAATGTGTTATAATAGCATTTTAAATTGTAAGAATTTTTCACAATATTACTATTTTAAATAAATGCAGCCTTCAAAAACACTTCTTTCTGAACGGTAGTGTAGTCCATTAGAGGAATTATTTATTAGCAGTACTGACTTAGGTTACTCTTGAAATAGCTACAAAGTATTTGCATGATAGAAAATGTAGGTAGATAGAAAATGTAGCTTTAACACATGAGAACTAAAGAGAGAGATGTCATGAGGGACATGAGCTAGCTCAATGACCTTCAACCTAGGCAGAGCTCAGTTAGAAAGGAAGAGGACAATCCAAGAGTAGAGCCCAGAGATGAAAGAGAGAGAGCACACAGGTTACATTCTTCTTTAATCCTTGACCATGTGACTAAAACCTGAGATATTCAGACTGACCAATCAGCAGACTACAACTGCCCCCACTGTACAAGAGGTGTGAAATTAGCAGGTCTCAGCCAATATCTCATAGGTTTTCTTGCTTTTTCTTTTTTCCCTCTTACTTTCTGTACTTCCTCGAATTTGAACTGAACTTCAATACTTCAATGATTTTAAAAAACTGATGCTTCAATGATTTAAAAATGAAATTGTAATTATTTTACCACTGACGAATGCAGTGCAATTCTTGTTGCCACAGGGGCAGCAGGCTGGGGCTGGGGTTCAGGCTGACTCTGCTTCATGGCCTCCTTCATCCCACTTCTGACAGACCTATCCTTTGGCTGTGGACAGAAACTTCAGTCTTCAACCCTCTGGCCCATTGAGCCAGCAGGGCGTTAACTTTGCCACAACCCTGCATTTAAGTCGACGTCAGAATTAAAGAAACATTGCAGTAATGCCAACATCAGTTACGCTAAACTTGAATAACACTCTCGAGTTGTTCTTGTGATGTCAATCCATTCCCAATACTTCATTTTAGACATACAGTGGGTACGGAAAGATATTATTTGATCTAATACAGCCATGAGTCTTTTTGGGAAAGATGCAACAAGTTTTTCACACCTGGATTTGGGGATCCTCTGCCATTCCTCCTTGCAGATCCTAGCCAGCAGGGCGTTAACTTTGCCACAACCCTGCATTTAAGTCGACGTCAGAATTAAAGAAACATTGCAGTAATGCCAACATCAGTTACGCTAAACTTGAATAACACTCTCGAGTTGTTCTTGTGATGTCAATCCATTCCCAATACTTCATTTTAGACACATATCAAACTGTGATAATGTGAGAACCACCAACTTGCTTGGGGATGTAAAAAGTGTCCATAAAGTTGTAAAACTGATGGCTCTACCCACAATAGCACTTTTGTGCAAGATGTAGTTTATTTACAGCACTGTAGATATATACAAAGTCCTGCGTGATGGCATGAAGAAATATACTGTATATTGTGTAATCACCAAAAAAAAAAAAGAAATACAAAGTGACAAAGAAACAACAAACTGGAAAATAAAGATTAAAAAGATCATATACAAAATATATAGACAAAGGGTATGTCGGGTAGATGTATCTGAGAGGCCAGGAAGGAGTTAGGAAGGCTCAGTACAACAAGGTAAATTTCCAGTTGTTCGCATTTATTAGAGACATGCCACCAATCAGTGATGATTTGTGAGTGATATTTCAAGAAAAAAAAAAAGAAATAAACTAAGTAACAAAAGCACAACAAAATAAACACTGAAACTACAAAACACAAAGAAAAATGCTGTCAGCAGCAAAACCTACAGCTCAAAACCACTTGCAGGAGTACTTCATTCAGTTTATACACATCTCACAGCAGACATGCACTTCAAGTCACCTAGTTTCAGCCTTCTGCCCCCCACCTCCTTTACAACTACAAACACACTGATTAAATCGGCTATTTTCCCGCCAGACATTAATGGCACAAGCCAATCACGGGGGAGCACATATCACAATGTACATCTCACAGAACATTTCCTCAAAACAGAAATACAAAATAAAACAAATAAGACATATATACCACAGAAAAATACCTCTTATACACCGCATAACCACACTGAAACAGACTCATTCATATAACTGATATGTTACCACAGTCAGATATTAAGC
This sequence comes from Sinocyclocheilus rhinocerous, assembly GCF_001515625.1. Classification (NCBI taxonomy): domain Eukaryota; kingdom Metazoa; phylum Chordata; class Actinopteri; order Cypriniformes; family Cyprinidae; genus Sinocyclocheilus; species Sinocyclocheilus rhinocerous. The sequence goes on along the minus strand of NW_015643244.1, from coordinate 169,107 downwards.
GGGCGCTTTGGTGATGACATCATCCTCCCAATCGTTATCACAGCGTATCTTCAATATACTCACTTTGATGGGGGTTGCTGACGGCACTACTCTTGCAGGCTCACGTTCGACTTGGTTAACAAGTGACAAGTATGAGTCTGGCCTCCCTTTTTATAGGCCAGACTCTGCCCCTCCTTTGGCCGTACCACTTTCAAAATAATACATTTCCTACTAAACTCGTTACATATATACAATAGACATATTTTAAAACACAAACCTCATTTAAACATAACAAACACATAATAAACAAATAATATAAGCACCAACGGTGACGTCATAAGTGGTTGATGCTCAATCGCTCGGTTTCGCCAGCGTGACCAACAAGACTGACCATGCCAAACACTCGTGACGAGCAAACAAACACTAAATACACAAGACGTAAACATGACAAAATGAATGCGTTATATAGTATGTATGATCAGGATGAAACTGGAACAGGGAAATGTAGTGTGTTAAACTGTCCATGTGCTATTAAGGCGGCATGTGCACCCGCTTGGCTGGCAACCAAATGGAGAGGGGAGGGAACTTTAGCGTGGTGAGTATGTGTTTGTGGTATGTGGTGTGTGTGCGCTGTGCCCAGTGGGATATCTACTTCATCCCACAAACTTTTTCTTTTTGTCACAAATGGGATGGAATGGGATGCTATTTCTTGGAATGCAGTGGAATGGGAGCTTCAGGTGATCCTGTCCCATCATGAACTCTGTGAAGAATGCCGTGTCCTGTCAAGAAAAGTGCATCCTTGACGCATTGATTGCAACAGTTTTCTCTGAATGGAGCTTCACTTGGCAGTACATGTGGAGTTGTATTAGAATCAAGTCAATATTACATTAAGATGAACACAATATCACATTAAGGTTGACAAAACGTTGCGTTTCCCATTAACAGGAAATTTCAGGAATTGAGTTTGAGACCTCTGGTCTAAGCTCTCTCAGGTTTCAAAAAGCACCACGCTGCCCCATGTGAGGATCAAACTCACGACCTTCAGATTATAAGACTGACGCGCTGTCTAACTGTGCCAACGAAGCCTGTGGGTTGATGGGGCTGAACAGAGAATCACTAGCTTCTAGGTCCTTGCCTTTAGGTGTAGCTCCAACAGGTCAGCTCCCACCCCGGAACTTAGTGAGTTCCGCACGAGCGGCAACCAGAAGACGAAGCAGAATAGAAGAAGAAGAAGTGAGGGAGGTCATGGGGTAGTGAGGCCTTTTAACTTCTATGGAGATCACACCTCCAGGGGATCAGTGAGCCAATGGTAACTTAAACTTTCGAGGGGGGGGGGAAAGCTGGCTCATTTGCATGATCAGAGTGGGCAGGTAGTTTTATGTCCCTTTATACTCTGATTAATATAACAAGCATACAATGTATGTTATAAGGAGATGGTATGCACCAGTGGATGGTGGACTAAACAAGGGTTATTTTGATATCAAACACAGTACCAATAGGGTTACATTATGTAATAATTCTATCATAAGGCATGCATAAAACAGTATACAATACTACAATACAAAAGACAATGTACAAAACAGTAATGATACACACATTGTCCTGGGGATTTACACGTTCATTCATAGAGTTAAGTAAGAGGGAGATTCTCTCTACGTTTTTTGGGGTCATATAGTTTATCTGGTTACTGTGGTAACCTGAGGTCTGTTCTGTCCTTTAGGGCGAAGGCTTCCAGAGAACCTCATGGTTTGCCCGTTTGCTGTAGAATGTATGTGGTTTATTTGTTAAATATAACTAATTATGTGTCTGATTCGTCCAGCTGTTACACACATAATTTTCAGTATCCAACCACATTCTTGCTTGTAATTGACCTGTAATCAATAGTATTACACAACATTGGTTTTACCAAAATACTTTTTAATTTTAACTTTCAATATACTATGGTAAACTACTTGTAGCTCACAATTCTTTTCACAAACTTTACACCACACAATTAATTTCTGTAACATAACTTTCAGAGACTTGATATGGAACTGTTAAATGCATTCCTTTCATAATAATAAGTACACAGTGTGATGGTGGGCTGACAGAATCTTCCTTTATTTTAGTGTTTGATATTAGATATTAGATATTAGATATCAGATAAAACCTTAAATTGATAAAAGTCTTTAGATATAAAAACAATTTGACTTCTGAAACAATCAAATATTTGGTCAAAAATCATTTGGTCAACATAATTGCACACAGGTTTACGTAATGTGCTCAGTTCAATACAGGAACACAGTGTGTATGAGTATCAGAGTAAAAGATTACCCGATTGTGTACTTCAGTACAAAACAACAATCATCTCTTTATTGTTGAAACATACAGTATACATGTCAAATCATATTTGAAGAACTACTTTACTATTTTCTTTGGAGTTCACGTGTTTCCTTTTGATTTCAAAACGAAAAAATAAGAATAAACTAACATCAAACATATTCCAAATGTTTTTTTTCAGCAACAATGCAAGATCTGCAAATGAAAGACTTGAAAAGACTCTGAATATAATTTACAACCTGCAGTTCTACCACCAACAAATGCAGACAAATCACTTGATGTTGCTTTTGAAGGGTGTTGATCAGTCACAGTGACGGAAGAACTGGAAGTGGTAGTCAGTAAATAAAATTTCTGCATAGTTCAGATCGGTGTTACAATCAGCCAAACCCTGTGTGAAAAGAACACATCTATACTGAAAGTATATGGTCAAAAGATTTAAGTCATGCTGCTAGTCACACCATCATTGCCATAGACTTTAACATTTAATTTGGCAGTACCATAGACAGAAGTACAGTCTGTCCAATATTTCATATTGTTAAGGTCATAGCTCATCTTTGATTTTTACAAGCCCTGTGTTTTGGTCCACTGAAGATGTGTTTTCCATGTTTTTTTGGCTAAATGGTTTACACTCAAGAACACAACACTACAACACACTGGGCTTCATTCATGAAACATGAGCAAAATTACTTTTTGAGTAAATCATTCATAAAGCCGTTCTGATGTAAATGTTCAGATTAATGAAAGTATTCATATTTTCATTTTAATAACACTGCATAATAATGCATATTATGAGACCATATAGCCGAGTAATCTTTAAAATATTGAGGTTAAACCTATTTGGCTTGCTGTTCAAAGTGGATGGGCTCAGGGAAGTGGCTTTAACTCAAGCTCTGATAAACCCACAGGGTCTACTAGTGCTTGGAAGATAAGTATGAATGGCAAGAAACTTAAATTAATGGAGATGGAAGGATGCCGAAACAACTAATGCTGGTGCGAGGCGAACGATGAGGTGATTAATGAAAGGTTAGATGGTTTCACTCCTTCAAAATTGTGTTTATGAATTTCATGTCATAACAAACTTAATTAGTTAACAATTAGTAAAATATGAAAATAAATGTTACTGATAAACAAAAATCAACAGCAACGTAGTCTGTTTTCCTTTTGATCATACAGTACTATTAGCCTATTAGGAGCAGCAGTCTTGTTTGCCATCTTGTCTGCCAACACTTTCATTGAATAATCTTTTTTAGGCATATGGACAATTAGTTCTCTTCTGCATTTATGCAATATACAGCAGCCAAACCAAAAAAGGGAGTCAAAAGATCCCACAATATTCCTGTACATGCAATTCATGAATGGGGATTATGCTAAAAGTGAATGCGTGCACACACACACACACCCTTTTTTATGATGCATTTGTGAATGCAGCGGCAAGTTTTAAGTAAGGTCCATTTTACGCTCAATTTACTCTGAATTTACTCAAATATTTACAAAAGTTTCATGAATGAGGCCCACTGAACGGACTGTACTTATGCCCCTTCCAGCCTCATTTTCATTTATGTCATATTAAATATGGTTTCTCTGACTAAAGTCTTTATTTAAAGACAGCGTACATTCACAGATTAACACACAAACACAAAGATACACAGGAACTCACAGCAACAGAAGAGCGGAAATGGTAAGAGGCACGATAGTGATTTGCCACTGCCAGTGTCCATTTATGTATGTAGCCCTGTGAAAAAGGGGGAAAAAAAAAATCTAATAAATGCATGACATCAAAAACCATTTTACTAAAAATTTAATTTTACCTAGGCCATGTACACACTGCAGATAAATTTGGCTGGTCAATTCACCTTTTAATGCTTAAAGGCACAATATGTAAGACTTTTTTATTAAAATATCCAAAAACCACTAGAACAGTGTTATATATTTTGCTGACTTGTGTACTTACATTATCCCAAATGTTTCGAAGAATGTTTAAATCCAGAGAAATAAGCAATTTTAACTAGTGACACGGAGTGTGTCCATAGTGTCATTGTGTTGCCTGCCAATGACGTCACAGCGTTTTATTAGACAGGTGACAACTGCACAGAGTAACATTATAGCAGAACTTTCAAATGTATCTAGTATGATAAAACAGCGCTGCTTTTTTTTCCCCACATACGCACGACCGGAAGGAGCGGAAGCGGTCGACTGTGGCATAATAAAAGCTCCGCTGCTTTCGAGCCGTGTGTCACGCTCGTTCAGCGGCCTCGTTTCGCTTCGACTGCTTTCAGCCTCACCCTGCTTCATTCTACTACGTTAATAAGTCATTAGCTCATCCATGAACATGATTTCTGCCTGAGTCCCGTCGGATTGCATCGGCTGTGGGGATGAAGACGACAACTCCCATGATTCCACACTCAGTCACGGTGTCATCAAACTACGCCTTTGTCTATTTGTTTATTTTGAATATGTGCCCTCTAGCAATTACATAAAATTACATATTGTGCCTTTAATCCTGTTCTGAACAAAGACGCAACATCTAATTTCCTTAATGACCAACGCTAGCTACCAAGAGCAGCGCAAATTAGCATAAGGATATGTTTGAATAATGTATTCCTCTGGCATTCCAAATAAATTAATATGAGTGGGAAAAAAATTCTCTCCCTTCTACCACGTGCTCTCTGTTCTCTGCGGTGCCTCCTCCTGGCAGCAACAATCACAGCCATGTCAAGCGCAAAATGAGTTAAAACGTGCTTTTTTGGGTGGTAAATGATAGCGCAAATACCAGCAAATTGATTACCGCATACCTTAGTAAATCATGTTGTGTGATTTATTTAAATACTTAAGTAATATTTATTTAAATTATTTAAATATTAATTTTGTGTCTGAAAGGGACACTCTTACAAATGCATATGCATTAAGGTCAGCCTGAAAAATTACTGTGCCCACACCTTTTTATCGCTAATTTCTCACTGCGTGACTATAGTAAATCCTGACAGTTATTTTTTTAACACCAAAAAAGGGTTTGCGCTGGCACAAGCTGTTAGTAAATCTCGCCTATGCAGTTCAGTAATTTTAAAGGAATGACAATCGCATTCTACAACCGAATTAACTCCCAAAAATGTTTTACAGAAATTCTTTGCAGTGTGTCCAGAACTGAACTTGGCCCTAATGCATTACCTCTTTTAGCTTAACTGTTAATCACAGAAATTATTAGAATTAACCATACATTTCATGAACAGCCCTAAAATGAATATCCTATAAAATCAAAGTTTGAATAGTTCACAACGAGTAAATGTTGTTAAAAAATAAATGTGAACAAATGTGCTGTGTATAATAAATGTGTCAGCAATAAATGTCAATAAAGCTCACTTGTCAAATCATATCAAATTATTATTATAAAATAATTACTCCAAATATATTATGTATTTAAACTTTTATGAATATATAATTAAATATAATTACTACATTTATTAGGAAAGGTGTTTATAATGCATGTTGCTTTGAAAGTAAAGTGCTAAAGTACCTGTGTGTTGAGAGCAGTGTTTGACTCTGGGCCATTGTAGTCGAGCACTGAATAGCACTGCTCACTCTCATCATGTGAACACAGGTGAATCACCAACAACTCAGTTGTGCTGCTCAAATGTAAGAAAAACACTCATTCATATCAAGGATGATGTGAACCACATATGAAGACATCTATTTTAATACCTACTATCTGTCTATTTATTATATATGAGCAATATTACTCAAGCAGCATTGCGATATGCCTCTTTATCTGCACAGCTACAATTCAGCCATCAGCAAAATGCCACAGTTCTTCATATTAACATATTAACATGTCCAACACTTTGTATCTAAATTCTGGATATATATGGATTATAACACTAAACAGTGGATATAAAAAGTCAACACGCATGTTAAAGTTTTGAAATCTAAAAAATGAATTAAATGTGCATCAATGAGCCTTGGGCACCCATGACCCTGATGCTGTCTTGGAGATGCTCTGACCCAGTTGTCTAGCCATAACTATTTGGGCCTTGTCAAAGACATTCAGATCTTTTCGCTTGCCAATTTTTTTCTGCTTCCAATATATATA
>NW_015643244.1:158190-162671 GCF_001515625.1 Sinocyclocheilus rhinocerous | reverse complement strand
TATACACAATATATATATATATATATATATACACACACATACACATACATATTTACATACACACACATACAAAGAAAAACAAGTAGATAGAATAGAAAAAATAGAAAGCTAAATAGATCAAGTAGATTTTAAAAAGAATAGAAAGTGCTAGAGTTAGAGGGTCAAATAAAGATAAGGACTCAGTTGTTCGGATTGAGTTGGGCATTTCATTCCACCAGGAGGGAACAGTTGATGAAAAAGTCTGTGAAAGTGATTTTGTGCTTCTTTGAGATGGCCCAATAATGCGTCGTTCACTTGCAGAACGCAAGTTTCTAGAGGGTACATAACCCTGAAGTAATGAATTTAGGTAAATGGGTGCAGAGCCAGTGGTGGTTTTGTAGGCAAACATGAATGCCTTGAATTGTATGGGAGCAGCTACTGGTAGCCAGTGAAAATTGATGAACAGAGGTGTGCCGTGCGTTCTTTTCGGCTCATTAAAGATTAATCTTGCAGCGGCATGGAAAGTGGCTGGAAGACCTGCCAAGAGAGCATTGCAATAGTCCAGCCTGGATAGAACAAGAGCTTGAACAAGGAGTTGTGTTGCATGTTCTGAATGAAAGGGCCTGATCTTCCTAATGTTGTATAAAGCAAATCTGCAGGACCGGGCAGTTTTAGCAATGTGGTCTGAGAAATTCAGCTTATCATCAATCACAACTCCAAGGATTCTAGCTGTTTTTGAAGGAGTTATGGCTGATGAGCCTAACTGGATGGAAAAATTTAGATAAAGTGATGGGTTTCTTGAAACCACAAGTTTACACCGTTATACAAGCTGTACACTCACTACTTTACATTGTAGCAAAGTGTCATTTCTTCAGTGTTGTCACATGAAAAGATATAATAAAATATTTACAAAAATGTGAGGGGTGTACTCACTTCTGTGAGATACTGTATATATATATACTGTATATATTCACACACATTTCAAATGCCTGTGAAATTTGTTCAGTTTATGTCTCAGTTGTTGAATCTTTTTATATTCATACAAATATTTGCACGTTAAGAAATTTATGAGCAATAAAAGCAGTTGAACGTGAGAGAGCATTTCTTTTTTGGTGAGTTTATGTATTAGTATACATATATACTACACTCTAAAAATGCTGGGTTATATTGGGTTGTTTTGACCCCAACCGCTGGGTCAAAACAACCCAATAGCTGGATTTGTCCCTTTTTAACCCAGCGCTGGGTTATATTTAACCCAGCATTTTTTAGAGTGTATCCATCCAACCATTTTTTAAACTTCTCAGAGTCTAAGCAGAGAAATACCCTGTTTTGGATATAAGTACACTAGATTCACTTAATTAGTCTTATTACCTCAGTATTAACATATAAGCCCATATATACATGTATTATCTTTATTTGTTTACCTGATAAATGGTTCACATTTATTGGTCTAGCCCTGCTCAAAATGATATTAAGGAATAGTTCACCCAAAAAAATTCTAATTCTGTCATAATTTACTCACCCTCAAATCAAACTCTTAAAAATCTTCACTTCTTCAGCAGCTCTCAAATGTCATTCTCAAACTGGCTCATCTTGGTCATACAAAACATGAGAACCAGTGTTGTTTAATGTCAAAACTGTTCCAAAGGAACCAGGAACAAAGGAATTTGGTTCATAAAACTTGAGAAGACTTGAAATATAGCACACAAGTCACATACATTGTTGTTTTGATACTGTTATGACTGGTTTATGCAGATTGACAGATGTGGTCACTATAAACTGTCAAAATGGAAAAGAACACTATGAACATTCTTCAGAACAGCTCCTTTTGAGTTCCACAGGAAAAACAACAACATAAAAGTTTTGAAGAACATGAGAGTTAGTAAATGATGACAGAATTTTCTTTTGGATGAACTCTTCCTATGAAAGTGTCTGTCTAAAGCTGGTAAATGTTCTGCGCTGTGGCTTTGTTCCAATACTTAAACTTAATGAGCTTAAAATTAAACTCTTATGAAACCTGGAGTGCAGTATAATGAAGACTGTGTGCAGTATCAACAATCTTTTACTCACTTCATTTGGAGGGTTAGGGGCATGTTGGGTGGGATGTGTTTACTGAGGGGAATGAGGTAGGTGTAGTTTCGTTTCCTACAAAACACATCAATAAGTAAAATGCAAATTTATTACAATTGAACATTCTTTGATGACTTTAGTGCTGTAAGTCAAGAAATCCCCAAGTGCTATTAACTCTGTAAAGAGCATCATAGGCCAATATAGTCCCCTTTCATAATGTGCATAACATAACTCTTTCATAACAGGGAACATACAACTGTTCACACCATATTGTGTTATACTGAGAGAGAAAATGAAAAATTAGCGTCCTGTTGAATGTTTGTGTATATTGAAGATGTAAGTTTGATACCCACCCACAATTCGCCCACTGACAGTACTGCTGATCTATAACTTGTTGATTCTGTGTTATGAGGATGGACTGTATAGTTGTGTTTGTCCCTGCGAAGAAGACATGATCAAAGACCTAAAGGTGTGAATCACTACTGTGGCCACAGCTACATTCATTTTGTAATTAGAAATAAGAAATGTTTCAAATTAATGGATTTATCCTACGAAGACGGTCACAAATATTCACAAACTAATATTTGTGAACCAAAACGATCCACACAGAGGCTATTCTTTGAGAAAACTTTATATGAAAAAATGAAATCAAAAATGAAAGTGGTAAGTGAACAAAAACTAGTCTCTATAAAACACAATGAATTGACCATAATGCAATATTTTAGTTTCAGTGTGAAGGCGATAATAAGGATTCATTCTTTCATTGTGCGTCTGATAATCTGGACTCGTCTGATGAACAAACCTTTAATCTGTCAACTTACAGTCAGTAGAATTTTTCAGTTTCTCCGGCAGATTTTCTAACCACGAATAAATGGGAATAAACGAAAATGTCATGAAGATAGCCACAAATATATAAAAAAGTATAGTTGAAGACTGAACACTGCCACCGTGTCTCTGACCTTTCTGTGTTTTTCTCAGATTGGTGATTACATGTGACAGGGCATCAAAGGGGACATTTGTGTCTGTCATTTGGGTGTTGTGATTATGAATTAAAGTTAAAGGACAGCAGTAGACCTCATCTGAATAAAACACATTGGAGACATCAATGTCTGGAGGCCAGGGAACAGGAGAGGCGGTGGAAAACACTGCAAACAGTCAAAATGAAGTTCACCATATAAAATAAAGGTCCCACTTTATATTAAGTGGCCCTGTAACTTTTATAAAGAATATCTCTTTGGATTTGAGACTTTAGTCTTTGCAACTTTACAGATCTTCTTTATGCACCAAGAGCTTGTAACACTCCAAAGAGAAAGGAAAAATTGAAATCGCATCATATGACCCCTTTAAAGAAATATTCCAGATTAAATGTAACCGTGTTTGTTATTTAAGCTATAAAAGTCTCTATCTGTAAATCGTCAATTTGAAATGAGAATGCATTTCTAGATTTACACATTTTCAGTGTTACAAATTAAAGAACAAATTGATTATTTTCTGTGGTAGTGACAAACAGAGCATTGATAAACAATATTTAACTGGGAATGTTTCTTTAACCTGCAGGTTCTTAAAGGATTAGTTCACTTTCAAATGAAAATTTCATGATAATTTACTCACTCCCATGTCATCCAAGATGTTTACGTCTTTCTTTCTTAAGTCGAAAAGTAATTAAGGTTTTTGATTAAAACATTCCAGGATTATTATCCTTATAGTGGACTTCAATGGCTACCAAACGGTTGAAGGTCAAAATTACAGTTTCAGTGCAGCTTCAAAGGGCTCTACACGGTACCAGATGAAGAATAAGGGTCTTGTCTAGCGAAACGATCGGTCATTTTCTAAAAAAAAAAAAAAAAAGGATATGCTTTATAAACAAAAATGCATGCCTTACACTGCTCTAATTACGTTGAAAAGGTCATGCTTGACGTAGGCGGAAGTTAGGTTTCAAAAGATTTAAACATCCAGGATACGCACACGAAGTAACCATTTTAAACTATAAACTGACACAAATACATTTGAATGTGTGTCATTGAACATACAACAACTTTTGAACGGTCCTCCTTCTCCACATTTGTAAACACCTGACTGAGTCGTTACTTCCGCCTACGTGACCTTTTCAACGTAATTCGTATTATGTGAAGTTATGGACGCGCATCGCATAGCAGTGCAAGGCCCGCATTTTTGTTTATAAAGCATATACTTTTTTTTTTTTTAGAAAATGACAGATCGTTTCGCTAGATAAGACCCTTATTCCTCATCTGGTATCGTATAGAGCCCTTTGAAGCTGCACTGAAACTGTAATTTTGACCTTCAACCGTTTGGTAGACGTTGAAGTCCACTATAAGGAGAATAATCCTGGAATGTTTTCATCAAAAACCTTAATTTCTTTTCGACTGAAGAAAGAAAGACGTAAACATCTTGGATGACATGGGGGTGAGTAA
>NW_015643244.1:138357-157804 GCF_001515625.1 Sinocyclocheilus rhinocerous | reverse complement strand
GCATTTTTGTTTATAAAGCATATACTTTTAAAAAATTAACTTTTTAGAAAATGACAGATCGTTTCGCTAGATAAGACCCTTATTCCTCATCTGGTATCGTATAGAGCCCTTTGAAGCTGCACTGAAACTGTAATTTTGACCTTCAACCATTTGGTAGCCGTTGAAGTCCACTATAAGGATAATAATCCTGGAATGTTTTCATCAAAAACCTTAATTTCTTTTCAACAGAAGAAAGAAAGACGTAAACATCTTGGATGACATGGGGGTGAGTAAGTTATCTGGAAATTTTAATTTGAAAGTGAACTAATCCTTTAAGTATGGATCCCCACACATAACATTCAAGAAAAAAGAAAAATGAAAAAAAAAAGCACACACAAGATACCATGATGACCACGAAGTAAGAATTTGTTCCCAAAACTTAAATTCTACCCTCATTTAAGGTAAATTGTGGCCACGATATAACTATGTTAAAATGAGGGAACGAATTTGCACAATATGGCTATGATTTACCCAGAGCTTTTTCAACAGCTCTGGATTTACCTAAAATGAAGGAATTAAAGCAAGACACAACAGTCTCACATAAAAGTCTCACATTTTAACTAATAGATTTCATTTCCCTAGATGATTAAAGGCTGGAATACACTACACGATTTTTGCCCTCATTTTCCACAGATTTACTGTCAGAAGAAGTCTGCAGATTTGAGTTGACAGATTTCATTAAAAAAGAAACGCGTAGTCTATGATGGTCTGATTTTAAGCTTCAGACTATGATTCCATCCAGTTGGAGGATAATCAACATGTTTTATATTTTCAGCCGATTTTAGAACACTTTGTTTTCATGTCATTACATTTCTCCTAACAACAAGGCGCACGTTTCTGTGTGAGTTTGTTGTGATGGGAACAACTTTAAAGTCTGGTAGTGTATAATCCTGAGTTGTTTAGTGTATGATGGCCAGTTTTTCCTCTGTGACTATTACAAAGTCGGTAAGTGTATGAGACCCAGTATTTTAAGATCTGTTCAGTTTTTATAAGTTGTGCAGTGTATTCTAGCCTTAAGAAAATGTTCTGTATTACAAGTTTTCTTAAATATTATGTTTGAACATGCAAATGAGGCATTATCTAATTAAATATGCATAAATCTGAAAACTGGATAATACCAGGATCAAAATTCCTATTTGATTTTGTGGAAATATTACAGTTAATGGTTTACACAGTGGGGGAATGAAATTTTACATAACTCATATGAATGTTATATGAACAAACCCCTGTGTAAAAACCTTCAGAATGTATATAAGAAAAGAAAACACAGTAAAGTTTTCTGTATACGAGTGCTACTGAAGTGGAGATTTCTGGCTTTTAAGAAAATGTCTTATTGTCAAACAATTAAACGATAGCCAAGAATTATCAAGTTGTGGTAAAAAAATTCTCAATTTGTGGCCAAGATATCTGTTTTCTCTCTCTCTCTCTCTCTCTTTTAACCCTGCATGTCATATGCGGGCTCTGTATTAAAGGTTCTTCAGCAGCAATCTCCTATACTCTATCCATTACTGACCCATATAGTAGGTTCCACATTTTCTGTTTTGCTGCAGTCTGATATTGTACATAACAGAACATTTAAGATACTGTACTGATAGTTAGGCACATCAAGCATAACTGCTTCAAAAACAGCCAGAAATCTTGGGGCTATGATTGACGATCAGCTGACTTTCTCAGACCACATTGCTAAAACTGCCTGGTCCTGCAGATTTGCTTTATTCAGCATCAAGAAGATCAGGCCCTTTCTTTTGGGAACATGCTTCACAACTCCTTGTTCAAGCTCTTGTTCTGTCCAGGCTGGACTATTGCAATGCTCTCTTGGCAGGTCTTCCAGCCAGTTCTATCAAACCTTTACAATTAATCCAGAACGCAGCAGCAAGATTAATTTTTAATGAGCCAAAAAGAATGCACGTCACACCTCTGTTTATCAATTTGCACTGGCTACCAATAGCTGCTCGCATAAAATTCAAGGTCTTCCATCTTTATTTGACCCTCTAACTTTAGCCCTCTCTATTCTAATTCTATTCTTTAAAAAAAAAAAAACCTTGCCCCTTTTAGACTTGCACTCTATTAATTTACTAACTGCTTGTTTTCTTAAAAAAAAAAGCTTGCTCTATTTTTTTTCTATTATATCTATTTTATTTTTATTTATTCTATAATTTAAAAAAAAACAAGAAAAAAAAACCCTTGCTACTGTCACACTTTGCTACTTAGGAAGCACGCTGGAGGCACGAGTAAACAAAAACAGGCTTTTAATGCACGGAACAATGGGTACCTCAATACTGGGGACAGCAGGAAACACATGACTATAACAAGTAGAACCGACAGAGAAAGACTGCACAGACAAGGACTTAAATACAGGGGATGATTGGGGAAACACAGGTGTATGGGATGACTAATCAAACTAATTAACAAAACGAGGACAGGAACATGACCAAATAAGGGAACAGAAACAGGGGCAAAACATGACACAGACAGTCCATGATCATGACAGCTACATGTACTGCGTTAATATAACTGAGACTTGTTATAGCACTTGCATATCATTGCTCTCTTGTTGATTTTGATTGCTTCCATTGTCCTCATTTGTAAGTCGCTTTGGATAAAAGTGTCTGCTAAATGACTAAATGTAAATGTAAAATGATAGTGTGCTTAATAAGAACGTCTCACCAAAGAGCCATGGTTGTTACTAGCATGATGATACTAGCTTGGAATACTCTGTGTTGAAGACAGTTGTGATATCTCCCACAGAAGTAGTTCTGGAAAAGAATACAAAGTAATCACAATTGTCGCATTTATTGTACAAATTAATAAGCAAAGTGATTTTCACATACTGTGCTAGACTGCAGTGGCGGTTGCGTTGATGGTGGAAGTTTTGAATGGAGTGTGTTGTTTTTGTTGATTTTACTGTGAAACAAAGATTTAAGTAGAACAAAATATTTCAGATGATGAAATCTGAAAAAACTGTTACAATCATTATGCAACAATATGAGTTTGCATTTGTAGAATTCAAACTGGAATATCAGCAGTCGCCAATTATGCAATGTAAAAAAAAATAATAATTAAAATAAAATATTGTTGTAAAACTGGGAAACAGTTAAGTGTTTCCCAACTCTGGAAGTTGTATTATTGTTAACAAAAAAATAATGTGAAATGATAATATTTTCATTAACGCAAATAAGAACAAAAATAGGCATATCTAGGAAAAACTGACAATAAAATACATTTTCATACTACAAAAATCCAGCAAAATTAAATAAAATGGCCATAAATAAATTTTAGGTTAGGTTTTTGATATATCTTATATTATTAAAAATTTTAAGCCTGCCTGCATTAAACATGAACATGGTGTCATGGTTCTGATGAGGGATGAAGAGAGGACTCAATTGCAGGACGATGGGCTTTTAATAGTATTAATAGTAAAAATAAAACAAAAGCAAACACAAACTACCCCGAGGAACAGGCAGGCAGGCCAGGCACAAGGCACCACACAGCAAGACAAGGCAGGATCAGCAACACGGGTAAATACAACACATACCACAAATTAGGGCTGCACGATATTGGAAAAAACTCACATTGCGATATCTTGTTTTTCTGCGATATATATTGCGATATGAAAAAAAAAATCACCAGATATAGCTTCAATAGCTCTATTTGGAGAAAATAAAAATCAATGATTGGGGTGATTTTGTAGGTGAGTAAATCAGCATAGGAAATAAACAAATTACAAGCATAGATAAATATATACAACAAAGATACAAATGAAATAAACAGTGCTTTGTATTTTTAAGGCAAGTTTAACAGTATTCAGATACAGAAATTGAATAATCAAATGTAAAATAACACAGCATAGTCTTCACTTCTCAATTATATTCCTTCTTAGAGAAAAATGGTATCTGTCAGGATTTCTCCATTCTGTCACCGATGGCGTTTTGGTTCCTTGCCGCTGTCGCCTCTGGCTTGCTTAGTTGGGGACACTTCATTTCCAGCGATATCGTTGACTTGATTGCACAGATACTATTTAAACTGTACTGAGCTGGATGATGACATCACTGAATTCAATGATGAACTGCATTTAACTGAAAAATTAGTGTTTACTATTGTCACTTTGCATTATTGACACACAATTTGTTAGGGTGTGTAACCCTAACCCTAACCCACAATTTTCCTAATTAATGCTGTACAGTTGCTTTGACACAATCTGTATTGTTAAAAGCGATATATAAATAAAGGTGACTTGACTTAATTTAAATTTTTAGGTGAACTATCCCTTTAAATGAAGATGAGAAATGCTGATTTTGCCGTTGAAATTATTTTAAATTTTGTTATATTTAATTTCAGTTACCATTTATTTTATTTCAAGTAACAAACATGTTTTATGGTGTACAACTAAAACTGACTTGACTTACTGTAGTAATGTTGCGTTTATCGGTGTGAATCTGCGTTAGGTTTTGATGCTCATTGGTGGAGATTGCGTGACTGAGAATTTGGAGTGTCGAGAGCCGAACCTCTGCCTGTGGTTTGCCCGGCGCTTCGTGCGTGGAGAGGGACTCCTCCGACCCTAACTGAAAATTGAGTGTTTACTATTGTCATTTCACAATTTTCCTAATTAATGCTGTACAGTTGCTTTGACACAATCTGTATTGTTAAAAGTGCTATATAAATAAAGGTGACTTGACTTGACTTGACTGTACAAAAGTGTTTTTCTCTGTGTGTTTTTTTGTTTGATTAACATGACACAGAAAGCAACAGGACCATTAAACTGCTGTGAATATGTTGTTATCCCCTTTTTTCTCAATTGTTTACCTTCACCTAAGCCATAAGCAACTGTTTTTACAAGGATACTTGCAGAGACATGCATTTTGACATAATTTCGCGCATATGTGTCATTTCAGGCACAAATAGTAGTGGAAGTGAACGGAATTCAGAGTTCACGTGCATCTGCGTGGCTCTCACCGTGTCTACACCAGACGCCAGCGGCATGGCGAGATGCGACAAAATACTATAGAACCCATTATAATCAGTGATGCTGTGTGACTGACTACACTGGAATGTGGCGCGTCACGACAAATCCCTGACAGTAAACTGATGCCTTGTTCTATTTATGACGTACTGACACAAAGTCTGCGAACTCTGAGCACTCCTGGATTGAAGAGGGTTCCTGAGTGGACTCCGAGGCAGGCTCCTGGGAAGCCAGAGCAAACTCCGAAGCGGCCCATGCCCACAGAACAGCCCTGAGGTGAAAGGCGAAGACAGCCTTCTTGACAATGGCAGCAGCAGTGAAATCGGGCGGCTCTGTAGCAGCCTCTATGGCTGAGACAAGGAGAGCGGGCTGCTCATTGACGGCCTTCATGGCAGCAGCAGTGAGAGTGGGCTGTTCTGTGGCAGGCTGTTCTGGAGCGGGGAGCTCAGGGACCACTGGGACCACCAAAATTGGGACCACCGGACAAGGGACCACAGGAGTCGGGTCCTCCAGGACCATCGGACTAGGGACCACAGGAGTCGGGTCCTCCAGGACCACCAGACTTGAGACCACCGCAGTGATGCCAGCTGCTCGCACTGACACTAGTGGTGGGTCCGCCAAACTGGTAACTAGTCTCAAACCCCTTGGGCCCACCTTAATGACTTCATGCAGCACGTTCATGATACCCAGAAACACTGACGTGGTATCCATGATGGCTGAAGACTCTGGTGTGGCGGCAATGATGGCTGGAGATTCTGGTCTGGTGGCCATTTTGTGATGAGGCTCTGGACTGGCGGCCATCTTGTAAAGAGGCTCTGAGAATCTCTATGTTACTCATCCTCCAACTGCTGATGGGCTCATTAAGGGCATAGTTGAACAGGTCCTTGAGAGCAGCATTGTTGTAGTCCAGCCCCTCCACTGCACTCCTGAACTCCATCGCTAATTCCCTCAAGTCAGTCCCCTGTTGACGGAGGTAACTCAGAGATGCTACCTTAAGCATGCATTGGTAGAGGGGGCTGCAGATAGTGGAGGCTGATAGATGGAGTGAGCCCATTCTCTGCTGAGTCGTCCTTTGGCTGGTCTGTTCTGTCATGGTTCCGATGAGGGATGAGCCGAGGAGTCTCGTCCCATCATGACCACCACGCCAGAGTCTTCAGCCGTCATGGATGCCACATCAGTGTTTACAATTTTCATGAATGTCGCATCTGAAGCTGTCAAGGTGATTCCTAGGTGTGTGAGACTGGCTTCCAGTTTGGAAGACACACCGCTTGTGTAAGTGAGCAGCTGGCATCTCTGTGGTGGTACCAAGTCTGGGGGTCTCAGAGGTGGTCTCACTGGCAGTAGTTTTGTGTGTTTGGGCCGCACACTGCTCTCCAGCCCATGAGTCTGCTCCAGAGCCCGCTCCAGTCCATGAGTCCACTCCAGTGTCGGCTCTAGCCCCTGAGTCAGCTCCAGTGTCTGCTCAAGCCCTAGAGCTTAGTCCCGTATTTGCGCCAACCTGTGAGCTTCTGTCCTGTCTTGTCTTGACCACCATGATCACCTGTGAACTCTTTGCCTGTCCTGTCATGGCCAAGGAGGCTGTCTCTAAACTCTCTGCCTGCCATGTAGCGACCACGGAGGTCGTCTCTGAACTGTCTGCCTGTCCTGTTATGGCCAAAGAGGCCATTACAATCACCAGCTAGAGTGCCCTTGATGTCTATCAGAGGGCACTCCATCCCAGACTGTTGCCACTCCATCAAGGACTTCATTCCCCATAATCCGCTGCCCGGTCTCATCAGCACTCATTGTTTGCACCTGTGTCTCATTAGTATTGTTAGCTCACCCTATATAAGCCCGGGTCTCTCTGTCATTCATTCCTAAAGCCCAATCCCAATTCTGTTTTATACCCCTTCCCCTATGCCTACGCCTAACCCTTGCCCCTTGAAACAGAGTGTCAAGGGGTAGGGCTGAAAATATTCCCCTAAGAAATGGGACACCACTACTACAGCGTTACATGTCATCATACGTCGTCGCTAGCTCCTACGTCAAAAAAATGCGCCGATGTTTATCACAAACTCAGACGTGCGGTAAAAGATAAGTTACCTGCAACCGGACTAGTATTTATGTTGTCAAATCAGCAGGTATCAATAAAATATGTTGTAGAACTATCGTGCAGTCAATAACATTAGCAAACTTTTATCATAGCAATTTTTTGCAAACATTTCTTCAGAGAACATAACCGTACATATTAACACAAGATTGAATGCAACATAAAACAAATGATTATTTGTTATTAAAATCCTTATATTAGCCAAAAAATATATACTGTATATTATATGCGGGGAAATTTATCATACCCCTTCGTTTGAAGTGAGGTCCCGAAAAATCTTTGTTTGAAGGGCTATCTGGCCCTTCCCCCTACCCCTACCCCCCCAGCCAAAAGAGAATTGAGACACCCCTACCCCTTCATTTATTTTTAGTACATGAAATAAGCCTGCTCCCGAGCAGGTTTTTATTTGTTATTAAAATCCTTATATTAGCCAAAAAATATATACTGTATATTATATGCGGGGAAATTTATCATACCCCTTCGTTTGAAGTGAGGTCCCGAAAAATCTTTGTTTGAAGGGCTATCTGGCCCTTCCCCCTACCCCTACCCCCCCAGCCAAAAGAGAATTGAGACACCCCTACCCCTTCATTTATTTTTAGTACATGAAATAAGCCGGCTCCCGAGCAGGTTTAAGCTTACGGACCTGTTGCTATGACAGCAAGTCCAGGATGAGCTTAGAAGAACCAAATAATCCAAGATCATGCCAAATCGTCAACAATTAAATCATACGAAGAATGAAAAATCGTTGTTTTGGATCGTCTGATTGTGTATGACCTTGCCTGTTATTTGACTACGATTGTGGATTACCCCTTAATTAAAATACAGCATTTGGATCCTCAACCTTCATGTCTGTGTTCAGCTCATGACAGACTGCAAAGATTTTTTTTTTAATTATACCAGTGCATTGCCTTTGGCATCTACAAACATTAATTCTAAAATGACTAACACTGGAACTACAAAACCACAAAAAACCCTGAAAACTAAACAGAACAATGACTGAATAAAAATGTACAAAGACTCAAATAAATTGAAAAACAAATAAAAAATTAAATAGAAATCAAACCTGAAATGATTCAATTAAAAAAATCATAACTATAATAGTCTTGTCTGAAAGCTCTATTTCATGGCATTTTTATTTTAGTATCTCTGAGATCCTATTGTAGTTAATAATAGTTTTTAAATTAGTTTTAACTTTTATATTTTAAAGTTGTAGTCATTTTGTTGTTTTTGTCAATTTTATTGGTTTTTAATGTCTGTACAGCTTTCATTCATTTTAATTTCCGTTTTTTTTTAGTACATCTAGTTAAACTAAATTAAAATAAAAATATTTTCAGTTAATATTTATTTTATTTCAGGTAACATTGATGCATAGAGCTCCATGTTTGTTTGAGACAAATGTGTAAGAAACTTGGAGAATGAGCGTCTGAGATGGACAGAGAAAGAAATGCAGTGCAGAAAGTTTAAGTCAATCCAGACCCTTTAGCAGAAGTGCCGCTGATGGAACGCATGCTACCCAGCCTCTTCAGTTTGGCCAAGCGAGTGTTCCAGACCTCAAGCTCCTGAATACGAGTCTCAAGGTTATCTGTGAGTTTACACAGCTGCTTCACAGCACCCACATTCTCCATAAATATCTGCTCCTTTAGGACAAAACAACCAAAATTACTTTCACATACCATACGTGTCAAGTAAAATTCATTGCAACCTATAACACATATTTGAGAGACTCACTTTGTCCACCATGAGAAAATTATCAATTTTCTCCCCGTTTACGCAAGTAATATCGCCCATCTCCCTTACGGCCAAAGGCAGGAGTTCTCTGACTTCCTGCGCTATGATTCCTAATCAAAGAGACACCTGATATGTGAGAATCTGTCTTCAGAACATTGTATTATATAAAGTGCAGTGTATATGCTAATTTAGCCTGTACCCGTTTCATGACGTTGCTCAATTCCCATCCTTGAGGCAAACTCTGGTTTGTAATCATATTCCACAATTCTCATCTGAGCGATCCGCTTGAGCTGCTCCGTTGAGTCCACCTACAACATCACAGACACAATCCATTTGATTAAACCATGTGTTATTGCTCAGATATAAGGCTCCGTTTACACCTGTAAATAATGTGTGTCCCCAATATTTATTCTGGAATCAGGGTCTCTGATTTGAGTGTTTTTCACTGATCGGATCCATCAAGACTGATGTTAATACCAGATGTAAACAAGATCACTTTTGGGAGGCCATCCATTTGATTAAGTCATTAACACTGCTGTCCCAATCTTGTTTGAATACCATTTTGATTAGTTTGTCTTTGTATTGAATAAGCAGAGAGACACTCACTTCCTGAATGTTTTGTTTGGCCCTTTTGTCTGAGGGATGCGTGACATTGCCCATTATCTTGACATTCCCACAAACCACCAAAGCCTCATCAGGGCTGTCTGTGTTAATGCCGATCCTCCCGTGACACACCACAGACTCAGGGATCGGTCCTTTTTGCCAGAGCATGTCACTATCATTCTCAAACTGACCAGGATTGGAGGCCTTTAGATGAAGAGATGATAAAAGTTTGAGAACAACTTTCATACACTATCAAGACAAGTCCAATGGAAAACTCCCATTACTGAAGCAGAAGTCCTTGAGGAAAATATGTGCAAATATAGACTTCATAGCAGAATATGTTGGTTACGGTTATTGTTATGGTCCAACAGCTTACCCTGACGATGATTTTTTCAGAAACATTAGCAACCAGCAGAAAACTTTCATCGTTCACAGTAGCATACAGACCAACCACCATCTTAAAGTACCTATGAAACATAAGCAAGCATACAGTTAGTTACCATTATTGCCATTGACCATATTTGTATGTGCATTAATGAATGTTAATATTGATTACTTTATTGGATTACTTTATTGATGTTTTAACTTTATTTGTTTATTCTCTCAGATATCATTAAAAATATAATTTGTGTTTTGAAGATGAACAATGAAATACACTTTATACTGTAAGGAATACAAACACACAGTGTAAGTTTCTGTGTAACAGCATTTACTGTGAACTGATTACGCAACTCTGAGACACTGAAAACACTAGATCATGATCTATTTTGGATGCAAAACAGCAATGTATATGCTAAAGTGCCCTTTCGGCTTGATCTAGGTGCCCCCGGATCGCAATTTCAACAGAGAGGGTCCCCATCCACTTCTTCCCTGCCCCTCCGGAGGTCTGTGCACGCCACTGTGCATTCCCGAAGTCCACTCTAAAAGTTATTTTAGTAGTCTAGAAAATCGTCAAGAAATCTTTTTAAGAGGCCTGTTTGGAAGATTATTCTCTTTAAAGTATACAGATAACTGTCTAACTTAACCGAACACCTGACCAAAAATCATGATATATCAAGAAATGGCCTGCACATACAAACAAATGTGTCGAACCAATTAAAATTTTACACTAAAGTACTACTTTGTTAGTCCAGATTTGCCTGGATCATTTTACGCAACCTGTTGATTGTAACTGTGAAAATAGTAAACTCTATGTTTGGTTGTATCACTGCCCTATCTAATGACAGAATAGCTGCATCCAAAATTGCATACTGTCTAGTAGGTACTGCAATTAAAACGTAGTTTTTGGAAAAAGTATTTTTTTACCAGTACATTTTATGAATACTGGTAGTAAGAATGAAATTTGGAGGTACAACAACTGCCATGTTGTTAGTCACATGACCTAGCTAGTACACTGCCATTCACAAATCCTCTCAAGTCTTCATGGCATAGTAAAGTGTCATCCAGGTTCTACTGTTTTTCGAATACTATGAATTCAGGCATACTACTCTTTTGGCGTACTGTTTTTTCTATACTATATAGAATGGAGCTAGGCATATTCGGACATAGCATATGTCTACAGGTTGGACCTGCATTCAGAGATGACAGAGATTGTAACTAACCTCTGATCAGGATTGGGTTTGCCCTTTTTTCTCATGTTATTCGCTGTGGTTTCACTGAAGTGTAAGCGTCCTAATGTCACCTTTGTGATTTTGTCTCCTGGCAGATTTACTCTAAAAGAGATGTTAAACCAAACATCAGTATAAATGACACATAATAAAAATGTTTTTCCACATGCTTTAAGTATCCTGACACCTACCTGACCAGTAGGAAAGGCTTCTTGCTGCGGTTTGACTGAGACTGCTCTATGGTGATGAAATGGTTCTGTGCTTCCAGCTAAAATAGGGATTCAAGTATCAAACAAACCATTTGCATTCAGAACATAAATGTTTCTGTAAGGTTTTCATCCATGTTGTCACTACCTTCACCCCAAACACATTCACGTGGAAGCTCTCTATGGGCATGAGACCAGCTGACGTTCTAACAAATCTAGGTTCTCCAACCATCACTATGTGAACTGTCACCTGGAAGTGGTTCTTCTTCTGACACACAAAGGCTTCATCAGCTGTGGAGTAGCTGAAACCCTTATCAGTGTCCACATGATAACCTGGAGGTGGTCTACACAAAAGAAAAAAGACACATGAGCTTCATGAAATTTATTGCAAAATGACATCTTGAAAAATAGAAGTAGAAGATGTCTTCTAATGATAAAGTGAAGTTTTATACCACATGGCATGTATTATGGGCCCTAAAATTCCCCTTTCACTCAGAATAACAGGGATGCAATGTACAAATGAGATATAAAAGTCTTATGCATTTCCAAAACATACAGCAAAGTTCAATAGTATTACCATGTGTTCGGTCATGTCCCATAGTAATATTATGCTATTCTTTGGTCTACGAGTACCAGAATTTGCCATCTAATATCATTATGGTACCATGATTCTGGTCCATCATCTCAGGTTAAGAAGTCTTGGTAGATACTCACAGGATTTCAGATCTGCTGTTGTGGAGTGAGCACCACTGACTGGGCTGATAACGGTCCCACGTGAGCAGCTGGTGCACACTGCCCCCTGGACTTCCACCAGCGGTGTCACTGTCATAACACTGTGCTTCGTATGATCCACTTTCTGGACCTTAAGAAAACGTTTCGTGAACCTAGGAGAGGAGGTAATTCTGACTTTGCTATGACAATCTGGCGCTTCTGAATCAGCTACTGTTTTGTTATTTGTTTAAGTATTTGCTATTGACTGTTCAAATGCAGTCGCATCGTGTGTGTGTGTGTGTGTGTGCGCGCGCGCGTGTGTGAGCGCGAGAGAGAGCGCGAGAGAGCAAGAGTGAGCGAGAGAGAGAGAGAGAGAGAGAGAGAGAGCGAGAGAGAGAGGGGGTCACATTATCACAGTGGAGTCAGCTGTCTTAACCGTGGCTTGTGTACTGCACACATACCAGCTTCATCACTGTGTCTGTCACGCGACTCTGTTCCCCTTTCGGGCTCTGTCTTTACATTTATTTTGAAAGATGAAGCTCGCGATTATGGTAAGGGGCGTTACATTTCCGACGAGTGCTTGCGGTGTTCGGCCAATCACAATGCACTGGGTCAGCTGGCCAATCAGAGCAGACTGCGCTTGTCGAAGGAGGGACTTTGTAGAAAACGAAGCGTTTGAGAGAGGCGGGGCATAGAGGACCTACAATAATGTACAGTATTTGAAAAATAATGTGTTTTTTGAACATTAAAGCATGTCAACATATTCTGTTACACCAAATACACAAAATAATGATCTTTAAAAAAGCATCATATGACCCCTTTAAGGAAAGACTCACAAAATTACATATAAAGGCTTGAATATACTACACAACTAGATCAAACCTAGAGATCAAACATGCTTGATATTTTGAGACAATTTTAAAACACATTGTTTTCATTTGTTATGCGTCTCCTAGCAAAGAGGTGCATGTTTCTGTGTGAGATTGTTGTTGTGTTCGGAATGACTTGTAAGCCTGGTAGTTTGTGATCCTCAGTCATTTAGTGTAATAGTTTTTCTCTGTAACCATTAACAGTCGTAAAGCAAGTGTATGATGCCTAGTATTTATAAGAGTTTTATAGTGTATGAGGAACATTATCTTTGGAACGTCTTCACACACTGTCATTGCTGCAGACTGAAGTTACTAGTTTGTTTTTATCTTTTTTTCTATCATTACAAACACTGACTGTTTTAAATAACATCAACAATAAAGTCTACTTTTTTAACTGGGAATGGGAAATAAATCTATGTATAAACTGATGACCTTGGTGTTGCTAGCATCATGCTCTCCTGTGTAAGCGCAAAGACTTTAGATATACCAAGACGGTGCACTAATATTACTGTGAATGGAAGAAAGTGCAACACGCAATATGTCGGAATAATTCATCTACTGAATAAAAGAGCCAGTGGCCAGTTAATGTCACTGCGTCATTGCAGTCAGAAAAAAGAAAAGAAACACGTTTAGCCAGTGGTGGAAAGAGTACTGAAAAAATATACTCAAGTAAAAGTACCATTACCTTCCAAAAAATGTAGTGTGAGTAGAGTAAAAGTACTTGTCCAAAAAACTACTTGAGTAAGAGTAAAAGAGTAGCCTATTTAAAAGTACTCATGAGTATTGAGTAGTGAGTACTGAGCTGTGGATTCTACCCCCTCATAATAAACCCTGTACACCGCAATTTATACATTTTAAAAACGTTGTACATTCTGTAATTCACATTATCTTGTTTGTCATAAAGAATGAAGAATATCTATCATCCAGTTGGTCCTCAATTTGTGTTTCCAACACACTTTTTCACAGCGCGCATCACGCGCTCAAACTCATCAAAAGTCAACAAGTTCCACAAGCAACAACTACTTATCCAAGTGACTGCTGCAGAACGCACGCGAGAGAGAGAGAGACGAGGCAGCGCAGATCGCGCGTCTCATAAGTGAGTGGGAATTTACCGAACGTGGCACTTGCGGGAGTTAACACTTAACACTGTATGCAATACCCACAACCTCACAGCAAATTTCAGGCCGTGTAGATAGGCAAGCATATATACAAATCATTTAGTAAGCAGAAATCCGAAATTTACCTTAACATATTAAGTTAGAGGAAGATGCGACTGAATTGATGCTTGAAGAATGCACTTCCAGCCGCCATGATAAACAGAAAATTAAAATAAGCATGTAACAACCACAAACCGAGGAAAATAGTGGAGTAAAAGTACCGATACATCACTTAAAATGTACTCAAGTAAAAGTAAAAGTACACAATTTTTAAACTACTCAAAAAAGTATAATTACTGATAAAAAAACTACTTAATTACTGTAACGTGAGTATTTGTAATTCGTTACTTCACACCCCTGCGTTTAGCCAAAGAACTACACACTTACGCCTGCACTGACTGGTCCAGCCTGACATATAAGCTTTTTAATGCTATTTCAGCATAAGAAACAATATTTATGGGACCGTTCATGTCAGATTTTGTTGTTGATTTGAAATATGTTACTTAAATGTGAGAGTGGCAAGCAGTTTTTGAGATTTCAGGAACTTCTCCATTCAGGTTGCCTGAAATAGCTGCGCAGAGACGTTGCAAATATGGCTGCCGAGTTAACTGCCAGGAAAAATACAGATTCAGTTGCAGGTAACAGAAAAGTTTATTACGCTCTCACTGAGCACTAGGAAAAAACAACGGGAACACAAAATAGAGGAAGTCCAAATCAAAGTCCACAGGACCAGGAAAGAGCCTCTCAGCAGGGACCGATCCTAGCGTCATCCGTGACCCAGCGTCAAAGTTACACTGACCAGAGCGTTGTTCGTGACGCAGCGTCGAAGACTCACTGAGCTCCCCGATGAAAGCATTGAGCGTGCAGAGAGGGGCTGGGGCGATGTATCCGAAACTCAACAGAAACTGAGAAAGCCAGGGCAGGTAGCAGAACAAATATTGTCTGGCAGGATGAGAAGGAGCAGTTCAAAACAAAAAACAAAAAGCAAAACAATTCCCTACTTCGACAAAGTGAATAAGTAAATGCTGGAGCTACCCAGATAGCACACGTACGTCTGCAAGATGTCTGTTAAAGATCGCTTCATCTGGAAAGCATTTGCTGTGTACAAACATCTGATAGACACCTTTCAGATGTCAGTTCTACATACATTCTTAATCATAAACATCTTAAAGACATCTTCTAAACATCTATTTGACATCTGATAGGAAACGTCCTATAAATGTATTGTAGATGAGCATAGCTCTAAAAATGTCTTGCAGATGTAAATGCAGATGTCAAATAGACGTTTCTGTGATGTACATGTGCTATCAGGGTACAGTCAACAAGCTGTGCAAAGGCGATGAATTGTCATTAAGTATGTTAGTGAAGGTACGTATGGTAGCATCATGCCTTTCGCTCAATGAAGGCAGAGAAGTTGGGATACCTATTATCCAACAACAACGTTTTTGTACCCTCTTTAACTCATCAGAGAGACCTTTAGGCAGTCCACCCCACAGTGGGCTTGCATACTCAAGAACTGGCCGTATGAAAGTATATTTGCATTAAAACATTGCATGGGAGATCCGCTCTCTTTGCAGCACTAAGATAATAAATTCTTGGCTGTGACTTTGAAATCATATACTTGGTGTGCATCCCACGACAAATCAGATGATATTTTAACTTCAAGAATTTAAAAAATGGAAACTCTGCTGATTTCATGTCCCGAAATTACTGGAGAAGGAGGAGAGAGCATTTGATCATCTCTCCTGGCACTAATTACCATATCCATGGTCTTAGCTCCACTCATTGCCATTGAGAATTCCTGTCCCCACTCTGCCAATGAGTCCAAGGCCTTCTGGGTTAGGCCAGGTAACGATCCCATTAGAAGCTTAGTGATTGTTAGATCATTAGCATATTTCACAGGAATTGTAGAAGGGGGCAGATGTAAATCCAAGCTGTTTATACAGATGACAAATAGTAAAGGGGATAAAAGTCCCCCTGGGGAACACCAGCTGGAATTGGATAAGAGTTAGATACACAGGGACACCACTTCACCATTTGCTCTCTGTTACTCACATAACTCCTTGCAATAAGCCAAAGGGAGCGCCGGGCATTCACATCAGCCAGAGCATAAAGTAACGGACAATGCCCAATTGTGTCAAAAGCTTGAGTAAAATCAACAAAAACAGCGTGAACATCCATTTTGGGATTGTTATTAAGTGCTTCATGCTATAATTGTAGAATCCGAATCAGAGCAGTGTCAGTTGATCTGTTCGCCATAAGCCATGTTGTGATAGAGGAATCTTTGTGACTATCTTCCAGAATGGCATCTCTGAGGATTCCTTCGTACACTTATCTGCTGGAAAAATGTGATTTGATTTTTTATTTTTTTTTGGAATAGCTTTAACCATAGCCTCCTTCCATTGATTTGGAAAAAAAGGTTTTGTTGAATGCATGTGTTAAAGGTATCACATTACACAAGTGCCAGTTCTTCATGAAAGGTGTTTAAGACCCACGGAGGAATGCAATCAGCACCAGCAGCCATCGCTGCATTCACTTTGCGGAGTCTAGCTTTAACTTGCCCAATACTCAGAGGAGGTACTCGACCATCTGACAGCTTATGGACAACATCTTCCTCAGAGGGAGAAGTGTGGATAACTTGATCCCATACTGAAGCAAAATGCTTAGCCAAACTGTCACACTCATGTTGCAAGATGTTAGAATCCTGAGACCTCACATCTCTCCTGTCTTATTCCATCCCCATCAGTGCCTTTACAGACTTAAACCACTACTTTGGCTTGGTGCAGCGTAGTTCCTCCACCTCGTTCTGGTAATGTTGTATCTTCTCTTTCTTAATTTTTAATTTTTTTTGCCAACAACTGATTTTAAATTTGTATAACGAGTTTTGTTACCAGAGCAGAATGCACATTATGTCTTTTATCATATCTTTAATTTGTAAGGTCATCCAAGGCTTGTCATTATTAGTAATAGAAACTTTCTTAAATGGAACAGTTTTGTCCAGCATAGACCTAATAGTGGAAGTAAAGGCACTAAAATTATCTTCAAGGTCAGTAACGTCATAAATGTGAGAAAAGTCAGCACTATTCAAGAGAAGCCCCAGTTGTCTGTCTCAGGGGTACGTTTTCTGCAGAAGATGTGTCGAATGGGCTTGGAAGGCCATTTACCAGCATTCAACATGATGGTCTGATGGACAGAAGAGCCAACAGGGGGCAAGTGCTCAGGTGACTTATACATAGATGAAATGTTGGTAAAAATTGAGTCACGTTGATTGGCCTTTCTTGTTGCTCCTGACACTACCTGTTACAGATGGTTTCAGACTTGTACCTATTTGTGTCTCCAAGTATGACAATTGCAGCTTGCTGGTATTTACATTCAATGTAGCTAAGGCAATAACCCAAGTATTGTGTAGTTAGCGTATCAGGTTTGGCCATTGCAGAAGAACATGGTGGAATGTAGAGAACAGCAGCATTAAGTAAGCCGTGTAATAAGCGGCTTCACGTCGGGGTCCTGATCACCCTTTCGGGGGTTATTCTACGATAACAACTGGCTGGATATACATTATGCCACTTATTACAAGGCTACTTGCCACATAAATAAATAATTAGACACAAAATATTGATTTGAGTTGAAATATTTGAATGCAAAGCTTCCGTGAACAAAGCAGTTGCTAGCAAGCAGCAAGTTCAAACTAGACAGACATTTAAGAGATACGGTGCAGTAATTACTATGTAGCATTTGGACCAATCAGACACACAATTTTTCATTAGATTTAACAAATCAATTATTAATTAGATTAACAAATAATCACAGACCCCTCACCCAATAAACATACTGGGTGCCAGCATGTCTGGGAACGACCTAAAAGTATGTAGAGAGAATCTTCCTCTTACTCAAGTCTCTCTAAAACAGACACATAATGCCCATAAAAATGGACTCTTCTCTAATTAATTCATAGGAAAACCTTTCTTTGAATGAACACACATATAATAAGCGGCTTCACGTCGGGGTCCTGATCACCCTTTCGGGGGTTATTCTACGATAACAACTGGCTGGATATACATTATGCCACTTATTACAAGGCTACTTGCCACATAAATAAATAATTAGACACAAAATATTGATTTGAGTTGAAATATTTGAATGCAAAGCTTCCGTGAACAAAGCAGTTGCTAGCAAGCAGCAAGTTCAAACTAGACAGACATTTAAGAGATACGGTGCAGTAATTACTATGTAGCATTTGGACCAATCAGACACACAATTTTTCATTAGATTTAACAAATCAATTATTAATTAGATTAACAAATAATCACAGACCCCTCACCCAATAAACATACTGGGTGCCAGCATGTCTGGGAACGACCTAAAAGTATGTAGAGAGAATCTTCCTCTTACTCAAGTCTCTCTAAAACAGACACATAATGCCCATAAAAATGGACTCTTCTCTAATTAATTAATAGGAAACCCTTTCTTTGAATGAACACACATATACTTCAGGTCATTGTGTATGTTGTTACTATTCTTTTATATTGCCGTTTGTATTGTATACTGTTTTATGCATGCTTATGGTAGAACCACTCGTACATGTAATCTTACCTATATGTAATCTTACCATGTTTAATATCTATGAATTCGTCTTCGGATGATCTAATTGGGAGTGTATATTATGTTTATACCTATGCAACATATTAGTGTTCTAAGAATCTTTAGTAGTTTTTGCATCAACACCCAATCAAATGTAGTACTTTAAGGATTTAGCTTTTATTTCAGCTTTTAGGGAATCGATTCTTAAAGATTCGATGTTGATTTCTTCAAGTTGATTTGATTCAAAATTTAGAGCTTATACTTTATCAACGGTTCGTCCAGCGAGCGTTAAAATCAGTATATCTTAACAATTCTGTTCATATTACTTCGTGGCCAACGACAACACAAATAAAATGGTAATCTTATTAATTTTGAGCAAGATAACAAAGGATCTGGGCAAAGCTTGATCACGAAGTTTGACGAAGTTTTGGAGTTCTGGAGGATCACTAGCCTGATGTTACAGCTGTGAGCGCTTTGTAGCGCAATCAATAAGGCGGAAAAACCAAAGATCCAGAGAGCAAGCAGCAAGCCACGACTCACTCGCGTGAACGAGCACCGATTTGCCTCCGATGTCGGGCATTTGTCGGTGATTTCGCTAAACCTGTCGGCGACTGAAAAATCGGGCTAATATCGTGCAGTGTGAACTCGGCATAAGCTTTGAATATTTCTCATTCAACACTAAACTTCACATATCTTACACACATATTAAATGCTTTATCTGCTAAAAAGAAAAGTTATAAGGCAAAGATTAAAACATCATAGGTTCCAATAACACATCAAACAGAAAGCATATTATTTGGGAGTATATTGCCCTTTTATACTTTTAAATTATTTTAAATGATTGTCTTTTAAAATCGTCATGCAAGGTTCTGTTTCTTTTGTTGTAAGAGAAAAGAA
>NW_015643244.1:128129-131052 GCF_001515625.1 Sinocyclocheilus rhinocerous | reverse complement strand
GAATCACATGCTCCCCGTGGGGAGTATTTCTGCAAGTTTTAATAACTTCTTATAAAAGTATTATCACCAGAGAATGATGCCGAATATAATTTTTTCATTCACGCCAATGTTCTGCGAATGAAAACAAGCTTTCATTCAACACTAAACTTCACATATCTTACACACATATTAAATGCTTTATCTGCTAAAAGGAAAAGTTATAAGGCAAAGATTAAAACATCATAGGTTCCAATAACACATCAAACAGAAAGCATATTATTTGGGAGTATATTGCCCTTTTATACTTTTAAATGATTGTCTTTTAAAATCGTCATGCAAGGTACTGTTTCTTTTGTTGTAAGAAAAGAACGCGAGTCAGTTGGGTTTCACCTCCAAAAGTGAAAGTCACCATTGGCTCTGTGACCTCCCGGAGGTATGAGCTCAATAGGAGGCTCTCACATCAGTGACCCTCCTACACCACCGAACCTCCAAACCATCAAGACTTTCATCCGAGACTGCATCCGGACACTCGTTCCAGGCCAAGGCAATGCAAGTATCGTACAATTTTCTCCTGGAATATGTCTGTGCAATAGTTCACGTGGTGAATCCATAATTTATTTGGGTCTGTTCTCTGACAGAGATCCTACACAAATTACATATGCAAAATGCCATGCTCTAAGACAAAGAGTCGTAAACCTTCCCTCCAAAAGTGAAAGTCACCATTGGCTCTGTGACCTCCCCATTCTCTGGTTTTTCCTGATGGTTTCATCCATCACGCCTCATTTGCCCTTTCCCATGTATCAGTGATTGTTTGTTTGTTTGTTTGTTAGACTAGTTTGTGTTAGTGTTTAGTTAATAAAACTCTTGTGCACAAATTACACAAGTTTCTGATTCTGCCTTGCAAATTAATGTCCTTTTACGATTTCGATCCTCGCTACATGCTCTAATGCATTAATACTGTATGAAAGTAGTTTCTGTGGCCACGGAAATATCCTTTCCTAGAGTTGATATGAACTTACACTGAATGTTCGCTGGACGAACAGATTAGTTGAGGGCAATTTAATTCTGCTACAGTTACTACTGGCAGCTGATATAAATAATTGTAATTAATCATAATTAACTGTAATTATTTATATACATTTCCCTTTCGAGCTAATTTGCTACATACCACACACTACTGCTAACACTTATCTGTCAGGTAGGTGTGTGAATGTTTGGGAGAGTCAGCTGTGGAAAAAACATATGCTATGATGAGCAGTGATTACAGAGTAAAGGCACGGCTCCAAATGTGTGGTTTTGCTCTCTTTTTACAGCTCTCCTATACATTCCTTTGAAGATGAAGGAGCTGTTGTTGTTTTTGTTTTTCTGTTCCTCTGTTCACCATACAACATTCAAAAGTTTAGAAAACTTGACTAAATTTATGTTTCTTGTGATCTTAAAAAATGCAAATTGTACCTGCATATGATTTTTTTCCTCTCATAAAATTTGTTTGTTTGTTTCTTTGTTGTTTGAAAAAAGTTATAATAATAATAATAATAAATAAAAAAATAAAAAAATCAGAAATATGTATTTATTTATTTATTTTTGGAAAAATAGTGCACAGAAAAATAATTACTTTTGTGCTCCCAAAAATCATTTTTGTAGTTGGAAACTGAATAGAAAAGGAAGAGCAGTTACTAAGTGTCTAGCATACACATAAACATCAACAGTGTGTAAAAAGCCCTCCTAAAATGTCGTTTTTTTTTTATAAAACTGAATGTATAAATATTTTTATTACTTTATTTTATTTTATTTTATTTTAGAAATATAATAATTTTTTTGAGTTGGAAACTGGATAGAAAAGGAAAAGCAGTCAATAAGTGTCTAGAACATGTTAACCTCAATAGTGTTAAAAAAGCATCCCAAGATGCACCTCACAAAGTTGGTTGAAAATTCTACTATTACTCCAAGATGTTGAAAATAATAATAATAATAATACAGAATGAGTATATGTTTCTAACCTCTGACTGTTAGTGTATGTGTCAGCACCTTTACAGGAGCAAATGAACAGGCAGTGGCCAAATTACTATCCGGAAAAGGCCCAAGCGGTGAACAGAGGCTTAGGGTGAGGTGGAGGTTAAGTTCTTCTCAGGACAGAACCTGTGCAGAGCGATGCCAGTGCGCTCATCTGGACCACATACATGCCCGTGTGGCTGCCATCTCTCTCTACAGCACTATCGTAGGTGAAAGGAGATAGCACTGATTTAGAGGAGCGGACTGTGAAAGACAGACAGAGATAATCCTTGTCACCATGTTTTCACATAAACACATGTGTCTTTGAGCAGAGCTCCTCACACGGGCTGCCAAAGAGGAACCTGATCCTCCCAGCGGCTGGAGCCGGCCCTCTGTTCACACAGCACAGGGAATCCAAACGAGCACTCAGCTCAGAGCGCACACAGATCTCAGATCAGATCGGGCCGCCGCCGCCGCTTGCTTTGTACAACGTGGACGAGGCAACCAGCTGGTCTTCAATCAGCATTTTCTGAGAAACTCCACCCATGTTCCAGCGCTCTGTCCACCCACACCCAAACAAAAAAGATCAGACGCGCTACCGGACATCCTTCCATACAGAATGACGGCCGCCTGGGTCCATATCGATGGACCAATCGGAGAACAGGGCGCCTAATAATAATAACAGCGCATGTTCTTTTGGAGTAACAGGATGTCTTGACTCTCGTGAGTTGGCTGAAAAGCTAATGGAAAACCGTTTGTGTGGTTGCGTGTGTCTTCATGTGTGCACAGAAGTGTCTTTATGTGTGCATAAGAGTGTGTGTGCTAAAGCTTTCACGAATACTCATTCTCTCAGACCTGAGACTCGAACCCGCAACCTTCGGGTTACAAGTCAGACTCTCTAAACATTAGGACACGACTGCCTATATGATATATATATATATATATATACACA
>NW_015643244.1:106436-127358 GCF_001515625.1 Sinocyclocheilus rhinocerous | reverse complement strand
CATCATCTTCATCTGGGAGAAAACTCTCCCGACCACCACAGCGTCAGAATAACATCTTTTTGGAGTTCATCACTCTTCAAACCCGGAAGAAGGTGATCGCGACTCCTACACCACCGAACCTCTAAACCATCAAGACTTTCATCCGAGACTGCATCCAGGCACTCGTCAACGACCAAGGCAATGCAAGTATCGTACATTTAACTAAACGAAACAGAGGTTTAGTATAAGCTGTAGACCCCGTTCTAAAACGGCGCTGATGGTTTCACTCAGGTGGTTAACTGACTCTTTTCATAGCTTAATTCTCTGTTTTTTCCTGATGGTTTCATCCATCACGCCTCATTTGTCCTTTCCCATGCATGAGTGATTGTTTGTTTGTTTGTTTGTTTGTTAGACTAGTTTGTGTTAGTGTTTAGTTAATAAAACTCTTGTGCACAAATTACATGAGTTTCTGATTCTGCCTTGCAAATTAATGTCCTTTTACGATTTCGATCCTCGCTACATGCTCTAATGCATTAATACTGTATGAAAGTATTTTCTGTGGCCACGGAAATATCCTTTCCTAGAGTTGATATGAACTTACACTGAATGTTCGCTGGACGAACAGATTAGTTGAGGGCAATTTAATTCTGCTACAGTTACTACTGGCAGCTGATATAAATCATTGTAATTAATCATAATTAACTGTAATTATTTATATACATTTCCCTTTTGAGCTAATTTGCTACAACTAATTACACAACATTTCACCACATAAATAATTAAGGCAATAAAAGATATTGATTTAAGATGAAAATGTTTTATAATCTTACCAGTTTGTTTGTTATATCTTATAATCATATAATACAGTGTACAAAACAATCGTTGCTAAATGGCAGCAGCTGCGTTTGCATGAAACGAGAGAGTGAGTCAGCGATACCAGGATGTCATAATTAAAAAATTGTACACATAATATTGAATTGAGTTTGAATATTTTATTAGCTAACGAAACGCAAAGCTTCCACCAAGAAAAACAGTTTCTAGCAAGCGTATAGCGCCAACTTCAGTTACCCGGATGAGCCTGTGTTCAGCTTTTACCAGTTGTTATCGAGGAATAACATACCTCGGAATGTCGGGACTAACCAAACAGAATCATGTATTCGACAGAGCTGTGTAATAATACAACTTAACCCTCAGCGAAGATGATTGGGTTGTAACCAGATCCACAAAGCTTCATGTGCAACATCCTCTAAACGAGTCAGTCGTTTCTGGGAAATGTTGTTACAGACATACATTGCAACTCCTCCTCCCCCACTGCCCTCACGATCCCGCCGGTGCAGTGAATATCCAGGAAAATTTACATATGGATCTGGAATATCAACATTGTTTCTTACATGGCAATAATAGCTGAATTATTGTTCACTGCTATACTGTGCAGCTCATCGAATTTATGGCGTAGAGAACGCACATTAGAAAGAAGAAAACCAGCCATAGATGGCTTTCGTTTATGTTGACTTATATGTATATTTATGTGAATTACATTTTCAGGATGATAGCAACGGGCAGATGTAAACAGTCTTTGTTTAGTCAGCTTAGTCAGTTCCTTCTATAGTTTGACATAAAATTGGACGATTACCAACAAATTGGACGAATAAAGTTTTTCCCAGCTTTCTTACCCCTTGGTCGAGATCTGAGACATAAGATTCCATTGAGTTGTAGTATGGACTTAACTTCAAAGGCCAAAGGTGAAGCAAATTTTCTCAACCTTCTTAAAAAGGGAAAATTACTCACAAATCCGGCTTGTATCATTGCTGGCAAGGGGAAGAAAGTAACATAACTTACATTTTACACATAACTTAAATTTTACAGTTATATCCTTATCACTAAATGGTAGAATACACCGTGAGTTTTTCCACTTTGCATAAAGGTTGGACCTGACAACAAGCAAACATCCTTTAGTGAAGCGAAAACCTCACAGACTTAATTGAACAAGCACCAACATGTGCATGCTTGCCAAACAGGTGGAGCACGTAGACTGCTGCAGGAAGACACGTTGACACGTCCGCCATCTTGGAACAGTCAACGTGTCATCACTGACAGTAAAATCCATTTTTGCTGAGTTTTCCAAGACATCACAACATTGCACACCCTCTGGTTGTAAAAACTATTGAGATTTAAATCGATAATTTTTCACAGGTGATAATTGTCACGAATCCGGTCCATGAACTTTCCATTTCATTGACTCTCGCACTACACACTGTTGCACATCACCCCGGACTACATTTCCCATCATGCATTGCACTGATTGCACTCAGCACGAATTGCACACACCTGTTTACACTGATTGCACCCAGCTGTTTCATATCACTTCCTCACTATTTAACACTCACTCTGTTCCCTTCCCTCTGCCGAGTATTGTTTCAGCGATTATCTTTCCCCAGATAGCTACTTTACGGAGCCCTAGTCTTTTGCCTTAGCCTTAGCCTTAGCCTGTTTTCTCCGGTTTTTGATCTTCACCTGGTTCCCTGGATTCACCCCTTTTGTCTTGCCCCTTTTTGATTCTGTCTGCCGATCGTCGACCTGCGCTAGCCCTAGGACTATTCTTGTGTTTTGCCCACCATATACCTGTCTGCCATTATCTGACCCATGCCTGCTTTATGACCACGTCTCTGTCTTCTCCACAATAAAGCTTTGCGAATGGATCCGCAAGTCTCACGTCTCGTCAGCCCTGTAACAATAATATGTTGGTTTGTGTTTTAGCTTAATATTACAGTATATGGTATATGTGTTTACTCAATATTACAGGTTTTTAAACTGTAAACTTTTTATGTCATGTTAGCTAACGTCTTGTATTGTGTTAGTTTAGCAAAATTATCTGCTGAAGTCTATAGATATGTATACATGCATATAACAACAGTTGCAGATGCAGTCAACCTACTTTTGAGTGTTCACGGACCAGCTTTGACCATTCCAACACGGCGGATGGCTTACGTTTTGAGGCCCATAAAAACAGCTGACAATGAGGCATCTATGTACAGTATATATATGTTCACAGCCTCGTGTTTGTAATCATGTTCATGCAAACTATTCTAACTCCAACTTTCAAGTGAAATGTTTTTTTAAATACTGAAAGAGTGAAACGAGTGATAGAGTGAAATGTTTTGACTGAAAGAGTTGTTGGAAACTTAGTGGTGGTGACATTCATGCAACCGTAGTGTAGTTCGTATAAATATTAACATCATGTGTAAGAATCATAAACTTTTGTTGGTCACAATGCTTATTTTCTGCAATAAAACAAAAGCCAATGGAAAATACTGTTGGGTTTTTGATGAGGGAACCAGGGCCTACAAAAATACTTAATTACGGCAACACTCTATTAGAATTGGAGCATAGTAATTCATACTAAATAATAGGTAGATTTAAACCCCACCTTTTTAAGGCAGACTTGGGTACAGTTCGTGGGAGGTTATTATGCAACAAAGCAACATTTATAGACTGGCAAATAGAACATGGTCACCTCAGATAGGACGAAAACATTCTGCACATGATATAATACTCACAGAATGGTGGTTTGGTCCAAACTGGGTTGGCACCCCTGCGCTGCTCTGTGTGCCCCTCAAAAGAGTTTGACCTTCTTCTTTTCTTATTTTCGTGTGAAATATTTCTGTTAAAGCAAGCACTGAAGATTGTGAATATACTGAATGAACTGCATAAAGAAGCAGAACAGCACATGCAGCACACATAAGTCCTTACCCTACATGTTGGTCATGTTTTTGGTTCATATAAGGGTACATAGTCTTTGGGGACATAGTATGGGGCACACATGAGGAGGCCGCAGCAGCATTAGCTGGCATATGTCCTGGCGGAAGACTCATTGGTGGGCACTGAGTGTACTGTGTTACACTATGGATAGGTGCATTATGGGACGTGGTTGCCTGTATGTAACTCTCAGATGTGTTGAGACTGTACTGAGGGAGCAAGGCAGATGAAACGGCTTTGACGTGCTTCCCAAGGGGTCTGCCAACATCATACATGAGTCCTGCACCACCACAGCTCTCTTGTTTCCTGTCTTTGAAGGGACAAGATAGAGGGAAGGTGTCTTCTGATAAGCTATACATGTCCTGGTGGCTTTGTTCAGGAGACCATCTTGAATCTGGTGAAAAGACAGATGGTTTAATGATTATAACAAATATAAGAACTTCGAGGTTGGGATTTTAGATCAGAGAAGAAATCACCTGGTATTTGTGGTGGAGAACTACGCTCTGATCCTGAATCTGGCGGTGACTCAGGTAACATGCTAAGAAATTAGAAAAACATGCTAAAAATAAAAAATAACCATGTTCTATGTCAACTTTTAATTTAGAGGAGGTTAAGTGAACTTTACGTGAAAATAGTTTACTTGGAATATTTGAAAGAACTCACAAAGTGGGATCTGTCTCATTGCTCAAATACTGCTCCAGAATACTGGTGTCTACCATGGCATTCTCTAATACACCACTCACATCCTGTCCTGATGGGGGGAAAAAAACTTTAAAATACTGTCTCCTGTTTAAATATACCCTCATGTGATGAATTTTGTGAAGGAGGTTTGATGAAATTAAACTTTTACTTCCTTTTACTCTACTTTTACTTTTATTTTACTCATTGGTTCTATTGCATCAAAGAAGTGGATTGAGCTATCATTTAACATATTGATGTTACCAAATTTGCAACATTAAGCGGCATAAATGTGGTCAAATTTACCATGCTCTGCAAACATTTCCTGGCATTACTTCGCTTGAGGGTGAAAAAGTTCCCCATGCAGATTTCGCTCATTTTCAAGTTGGTCACATTAATTTGCTGTGTTGACCAACAGAAAGCTGCTTGTTTTGAAAGTGACTTCTGTGCAAGCTGTGCTTTATACATTTCAACTACTATTCTGTTGACAATGGACCTTTGTTCATGTGACTACACCTTTACATACTGTTTATGTACAGCTAAAATTCTAAAGTGGCTGACACCAGAAGCCTTGCATATTCCAGTTATAAATGGATGTGACTGCTTACATTAAAATAAGTTGGATAGGAACTGAAGTTGTTTTTTTCAGCATTGAGATCTTTTTGAACAGTGTTTGTAGTTAGAGAACAAGACACCTAATATCGCAAGTATCTACACCTCTAGACACAATACATAAGTACTTCTGGCTTAGACACTTCTGAGAAATTTCCAATCATCTGCAAACATCTCTCTGTGTCACACATCATCAAATACCTGGACACCACAATAATGCCAAGAAAGTAAATGGTCACAAAGAACCTCTTAAAATACACAAAGGATCTGGTCCAGCTTCCACAGGCCACCATATCAGATAACTAAAGCATCCACTGACACTCTAAACAAACGGCCCAGGTGATGGACTGCAAAACAAATCCACTCTCGAAAAGCCACTCTAGAGGATGAGGAGAATAAACTTGGGGTGCCTCAGCAAGACAAAACAGGCTTAACGTACAATCACCATAATATCAAGAAATGGCACCAGAACCGGAAAATGCATAAACCTGCATAAAGGAAAGTCTAAAGGAAAGCACTGATGATGGTACAAACCCAAACACTCAGTACCAGATTGAGAGAGTTTCATAGCGGACATAAAATCAACACACTGTACAATAATATAATACAAAACTAAAATTCTAGAATTTTAGAAATTATATTCTGTATAGACAAATAAAAAGCAAGGAGACAGTGAACATATGTATGACTGTATGGCCTTGATCTATTTGCTCTTCTGACTGGTTTTATAGATCCATGGCCTTGAACTATTGATGGTAAACTGTACCTACATACTGTGTAGATTACAGCCACCTATATTAGATATGATATGAAGGCCATGTAAAACACAACCTCCATACAATATTAACATTTATAGCTGTTAATCTACATTGTTTGCATGGCATGATAAATTCATAACAAATTCCTGGTTCGTAACCAGATTTCAGTGTTATGTAATTTTGACAGAAACAATGGATGATATTGACTTACATGAAACGTGAAAAGGTGGTTAAAAATACATACAAAACAATTCCATTATGGCCACCCTGTTGAAAAAAACAGCATATGCTGGTTAGGTATGTTTTGACGCTGGGATGCTGGTTTAAGCTGGTCCTTTGCTGGTTTATGCTGGTCCTTTTGCTGGTTTATGCTGGTCATGTGTGTTAGCAAAAGGACCAGCATAAACCAGCAAAGGACCAGCATAAACCAGCAAAGGACCAGCATGAACCAGTAAAGGACCAGCTTAAACCAGCATCAAAACATACCTAACCAGCATATGCTGTTTTTTTTCAACAGGCATTCTCCTGACCTGCAAAAGTAGTTGTTTAACTAAGAACATTGTAAGGTAAATCAAGTGAATGTTGTTTAGGTGTCTTACCATTAAAAAACTGCTGTAGTGCCTCATTTTCTCCAAGAACGTCCATTGGATCAACGCCAGGTTTTCTGAAGTTCATTTAGCGGCAGTTACGTTAAATACACTACTGTAAAAGCACTGTGTGAACGACATAGGACAGGCTGTATCTTAGACATGGAAAGATAGCATGAACTGGCCTAAATACTAATTGCTTCACCTTTCCCCACTTTAGAGAAACTAAGATTGGCAGTCTGTGTCATACTCACAACCACATTGGTTTCCTTTTCATTGTGATTCTAATGTAATGTGACAAAACAAAATTTCATGATCTCCCATATTGTACATTCAGTTTATACTGGTCCACCTCACAATATGACATTATTGATATATTCAGTAATATTGTTACAATCATTTGGTTGCATTTCCTTCAACAAATATGAAATGCTTCTAAACTTAAACATTACAAAGTCAAAGTAGAACAAAACTGAAATCGTATGCCCTCTTAACGCAAGCTTAAACTGTTCATGGCCTGGAATGGTGGCAGCCATTTTAGCTGATCTGACTCTCCACCACATACACATCAGATCAACAAAAATGACCACTTGAAATAATATTTTAATTACATTTATATTATCTTCTCATTAAAACCAGCAATCTAAAATCATTACTACAACCTGCTAATATAATAAACATGACGATGCAAATATAGTTAAACTGACCATACCCTTAACTGATAGCAATACATTTTGATTTCATTTATACAAAAAAAAAAAGGTTCTACCTTTTCCCCAAAATGTAGATGTTGGTTCTGTTGGTTTCGACCCATTTAGTAAACAGCTCAAGTGTAATCCATCAGTAACTCCAAATACACCATAGATAGATGTATTCTTACATTAAAATAATAATTAATAATGTATATAGAAACAGAAAAAGTGGTTCTTATTCAATGAAAATGGCAGTCGTCGTGCTGTCTTGCATGTACTTTGGTCACTGACCCTAAAGGCAAAATCCACCCACTGCCAAGCAAACACCTGTAGGAGGCCATAAAGGAAGGTTTGCTTTATGAGGTAATCAAACACAGACATGCTACAAGAACCGAAGGGATTGATGGGTGTGTTTCTGTGCAAATAGATCACTGACATCTTGTACACCTGTTCATTTGACAGGAACAAATAATGGAGCAAAACGGAGCTTCAGCATTAATGATTGAATGAGAGCACCAATTAAATTTAGTGCTTATACTTAGCCAGTCATACAGTTTAACATATAGTTGCAATAACTGTTGTTACGATGTTTTGTAACCAGGAGGTATTTCATAACAGTTTATTATGTATTCAGTGTATTTCAGTGGTTTCATAAATGATAAAACAGCAGTATGATTTGCTTGTCCATACATGAATTGCAGAAAATGTAATGCTCTATGAATTGCTGTATGGCTGCCAAGTGAACTAAATTTGGATTTTGCTTTTTTTCAAATATGAAATTAAAACTGCAAAGTTAAGCTTATTTAATTAAGCAGTATCACACAAGAGGCTGTGCATTATAGTAATTTTATCATGCATAAAGGGTGTTCTAAATCCTGCTATGAATGGCAGCAACAGCAGTTTGATTAAATACACAAATAATCATAGTTACATTAATATACTTATTAATAACAATCTGAATAAGGGTCAATGACAAATAGTGTCCACGATAAATAAAAGCAACAATCTTTGAACAATCTAGTTTGTCAAGTTCTTAAAATTGAACTCTGTGTTCATGATGGTTTCATCTGGTTTTGAAAAATGTTTATATATATTTTTTCAAGAATTGTTTCAATTTATTGACTCAATTTATGAAATTGTCATATGGTCTAAACCACATGTAAAATGTAATAACATATTTTTCCTACACCTTTCATTAGACCTTACAATACATTTGAGTGTATACATCTTAAGCATTATTAGGGGGGAAGCATCAAAGGTTAGTCATTGTCTTCTATTGAGTCTATGGCAAACCATAGAAACACATGGAAAAGTTGTGAAATTTGACACACTGATAGAAGAGTCTGAACATTAACCATAGCAATATTATCACAATTGGATTCTCCAACTCAATCCCGCTAGCGTCACCAATTGTCCAAAGTTGCACTCATGTTAATAACTTTTGAACCATGAGGGCTAGAAACAATCCCCCGCCCCCGATTCCTTGGCTGCACCATATGACACAGTCTTCCATCTGAAAATTTTCCAGCCATTTTGAATTTTCTAAAAAAAAAAAAAAAACTCTTCCTAGACTGTGGATCTTACTAAGACTTCATTGTAACTGCTATGATTGGGTAGCATCTTTGCATATGAAATAAGTATTAAATGTGGAACTTTTCTGAAAACTTCTACTACATTTTCACTGTTGCAGCTGACAAGATCAACTAATCATGAAAAGTGTTGATTATAGCATTATATTTTGATCTGTCCCATTGCATAAAAAGTTTGAGCACTGAGCATCAGTCATGTACATACATAAAGAGTTCTTTGATCGCTTTATGTACATAATATAACCACAGTTTGATTTCAACAGATGATTTCCATGCTACTAGCAATGTGTAGTTGACCGTTTAGTCACTGGCTTGATTTACTGATGCATAAACAGCAACAAGCTGACAATGATGTAGCATTACTGTCGGGTCCATGTCTTTCCGTAAAAGTCTGTTTGCAAAGCTTGCGTCGAATTGCGACTGATTTACCAAAGAATCCACAGTGAAATGAAACGAAACAAACAAATAATCTCTTTGACTCTACTGAGAAATTCACAAAGCTGAAAAATAAACAGCTACTTTCTCCAGGATCCTTTGGAAGATAATTTCATTCATTCAATAAGCCTTTTTCCGTTGTTTTGATACCAGGACAATTGTATCTCCATGAGCGCCAGTTTATGTCAGACAGTATGGAGAA
Organism: Sinocyclocheilus rhinocerous; assembly: GCF_001515625.1. Classification (NCBI taxonomy): domain Eukaryota; kingdom Metazoa; phylum Chordata; class Actinopteri; order Cypriniformes; family Cyprinidae; genus Sinocyclocheilus; species Sinocyclocheilus rhinocerous. Next base: position 118,070 of record NW_015643244.1, on the reverse strand, counting down.
AATGTTTGACAAAAAGCACAATAAAAAAAAAGAAAGAAAAAGAAAAAAAGATTATGTGACTTCAATTAAAGGCTTCCACCATGGACAGTTCCATGGTTAAGTTCGGAGATAAGTGATTTAGTGACTTACTTTCAGTTGTCTCTGCTCATTTAATTGATTGGTAGGAATCTGAATATCCACTTATCAAAAAAAATAGAATACTACTCTCCCGTAGAATATGCTTACATTACAACGCCACGAAGTCGTGCATACGCGGTGGAATGCCAGTTGCTTAAAGCAGCTGTTGCTTAAAGTCCCTAATAAAAGGCAGGGGAGGGGTGTCAACACATAAACATTAATGATGGATAAATGATTATAATTTTTTTTTATGTTTTATTCAGTTAATATTAGGGACCCAATTAAATGTTTGATGTTTTTAGACCGTTCTGTGCTGTTTTAGGTAATGCCCCTAAAGATGATGCCGGTGTACCCCTGTCATGTTTAACTTTATGTCCCCCCCCCCCCCAAAAAAAATCTAAACATATTTCAGAAATTAAACATTTCATTATAAATGTCACTTTCCTGCGGAGTTTAGCTCCAACCCTAATCAAACAACTATACCTGTGATTTTCTAATGATCCGGAAGACATTGATTAGCAAACTCAGGTGTGTTTGATTAGGGTTAGAGCTAAACGCTGCAGGAAAGTGGATCTCACGAGCCAGATTTGACGATCACTGGTCCAGAGACACGTCACGTCACAGCTGATCTTCCAGAATCTCATCACATATCAGCTAATCTTCCAGAGTCACGTCATGTCTCAGCTGTTCGTCCAGTCACGTCCCGTCTCAGCTGTTCGTCCAGAGTCACGTCCCGTCTCAGCTATTCATCCAGAGTCACGTCACAGCACAGCTGATCATCCAGAGTCACGTCACATCACAGCTGATCATCAAGAGTCACACGTCACATCACAGCTGATCTTCCAGATTCATGTCACATCACAGCTGATCATCCAGAGTCACGTCACGTCTGTTCGCTCAGAGTCCTGTCACTTCCTGTCTGTTGCACCCAGATCCTCAAGGACTGTTCTTCAGTATCCCAGACTGGCATCCAGCGTGGAGGACCCACTGCTGGTGTCGGCACGTGCAGCTGGTATCCCTAAGCCAGCGCTCTCAAGCCCTCCAGTTCCTGAACTATTTCCCCTGTCTGTAGCGCTTCCCACAATGGGGATCGCTTTATGGTGTATTTGGGCTCCGTACACCACCACTGAAACTTTAGAGACGGCGGCGGCCACTGTGATGTCTCCCGAGGTGGCGGCTGATGCTGCAGATCCTCCTGAGGTAGTGGCGCACACTGCCGTGTTCCCCAAGGCGATGGCGCCCGCTGTAGCTTCTCCAGAGGTGGCGGCCCATGCTGCAGAACCTCCCGAGGTGGCGGTGCTTGCTTCAGCTCCTTGGTGGCGCCCAGCAATGCACCTTCAGCCTGTCATATCGCGGTCAAAGGAACTGTTAATGAACTCTACCTGTTTCCTGATGTTACTACTGTAGAACTTCCAGAGGTGGCGGCATCCTCTGCAGAACATCCAGAGGTGTCAGTGGTATCCATCTATGAACTCTCTGCCTGTCCTATCACGGCTATGAAGGCCGTCTGTGAATCCTCATCCTGTCCTGTCACAGCTATGGAGGCCGTCTGCGAATCCTCGTCCTGTCCTGTCACGGCTATGGAGGCCATCTGTGAACACTTTGTCTGTTCTGTTCCGGCCAAGGAGGCCGTCTGTGAACTCTGCCTGTTCTGTTCCGGCCAAGGAGGCCATCTGTGAACTCTCTGCCTGTTCTGTTCCGGCCAAGGAGGCCGTCTGTGAACTCTCTGCCTGTTCTGTTCTGGCCAAGGAGGCCGTCTGTGAATTCTCTGCCTGTTCTGTTCTGGCCAAAAAGGCTGCCTATGAACTCTCAGCCCTGTCCGTCACAGCCAAAAAGGTCACCTGTGAACTCTTAACCCTGCCTGTCATGAACCCTGAAACCATAAATGAACTCTATATTTGCCCCATTACTTCTGTCGTTGCCAAAGAGACCCCTAGTGAACAGTCTATCCAGTTTCTGTCAATGAGCCTCATTCTGAATTATCTGTCTGTCCAGCTTCAATCACTGAACTGTCTGCCAATCTAGTGTCACTCAATGCATCCCACTGTGAACTGTCTGTTGGTTTAAATTCTACAGTCAAATCTGATCTTGAATTGTCTGTCTGTTTTGTTTCAACTAAGTCTGACTGTGAATTGTCTGCCTGTCTAATGTCACTTACTGAAATGTCTACCCGTCCAGTTTCAATCAATGCACTCGGTCTTGATCTATCTGCCAGACCACAACTCCCACATGTTTTTTGATTTTAGGATTATCTGTATGTCCTGTTACAGTCCATGAATCTAATATTGAACTGTCTGTCTGTCCAGTCACTCTCGAGGAAACTAACACAGAGTTTACTGCCCAGTCTGTCACAGCCCAAAAACCCGCCTTTAACCCTGTCACTGCCATAGAGAACATTGATGAACTCTCTGCATGATCTGTTTTCCCTAATGTGTCTGTTGAACCATCTGCCTTGCCAGTCCCAGTCAGTAAGCCTGTTTGTGAACTGTCTGCCTATCCAGTTTCAATCAGTGAGCTGTCTGCCCGTTCAATGGTCACCAGGGGGACTATTGATGAACTTCTTGTGTTCCCTGCCTCAGTCCCTGAGACCATGAATGCACTGCCTGTGTTGTCTATCTCTGTTTTCCCTAGGCTCCAGTCTCTGCCATGGGTCCCGGCTCCATCTTGCTCTGGCCTGGTGGTCTTCTGTCCTGCTCTAGTGGTCTTCTGCTCCGCCGTGGGTATCTTCGGACCCATCTGCTCAACTGTGGTGGTCCTCAGCTCCAACTGTTCTGCCGGCCCATTGACTCTCACACTACACAAACTGTTGCATGTCATCCCGGACTACATATCCCATCATCCATTGCACTGATTGCACACAGCGGTAACCAATCACACATTCACTATATAACACCCACTCAGATCCTGCTCAAGTGGCCGAGTATTGTTTAGCGTTTATCACTGTGATAGCTGATAGCTACTCTACGGAGCCTGCTCTAGTTTTCTTAGTCTAGTCATAGTCTTGCCTTGCCTGTTTTCCTGGTTCCTGATGCTTGCCACGTATCTTGGATTAACCCTTTGTCTTGCTATTTCGGACTGTGTTTGCACCTCGCCTGGACAATTGCTTGTGTTATTGGATTACCCCTCTTGTCAAGCCCTCTGGATACTGTTCGCCAATCGAAGACCCACGCTAGCCCTAGGAATATTCTTTGTCCTGCCTGTGATATACCGGTGTTATCTGACCCTTGCCTGTTTATTGACCACGCCTTTGTAAATAAAGCCTTGCACTTGGATCCGCATGTCTCGTTCGCCCCGTAACAATAAAAAGGCATTCAAATCATTGTATGTGTAAAATTGCATTATGTACTTTTGAATAAATTAATAGATGAGCATCATATATCATAATTATTCTAATATAGTTCATTAACATAGCGGATAAAAGTGTCTTTATATGCATTTTACAGTGACTTCAACATGGCTTTTCCAACCAGGATGTAGAATGTAGGATCTCTGTCTCGAACAGACCCGGATAAACAATGGATTCACCACGTGAACTATTGAACAGACATATTCCAGGAGAATCTAAAGATCTCCCCCCTCCAAACCATCATGAGGTCTAAACTAATCACACCATCACATGACGCCAATGGCCTGGGTCGATTTCCTATCAACGCCTTGTTGTTATCTCCTCATAAGAATCGGAAGAGTGATGAAAAACTAATCCAATCAGGAGACAACAGAGATCTTTTGTATCAAGAACTAAAGAGTTCTTTCACAACATATAGTTGAGAGATACCTCGTGATCGCTTATGCATGGAACTATAGTATAGGCACAGGAAACGGCTAATTTAATCACACCCTGTGCTGGTGCTGAGTCTCCGACGTTAGCTGGTCCAGTTGACTTTGAGCAAGCACCAGGTTTCTCTGAGCCTCCTCAGCCTGGAGCTTCAGCGCTGCTGCTTCCTGTTCCATGCGGGAGATGCTTGCTTCACCCAGCTTTGCCTGAGCGAGGAGGTTGTGGGCTAGTGACCCGATGATCTTGGTGAGATCTTTGTGGCTGTAGTCCTGTGTAGGATCGTGTGACATCAGGGCGCTCAGGTTGTCGTTGAGCTGTTCCCGGCTGTAGGACCTTCGTCGAGCAGGCCACCTCGTGAGCTATTGAATAGACACATTCCAGAAGAATCTAAGGATCTCCCCCCTCCAAACCATCATGAGGTCTAAACTAATCACACCATCACATGACGCCAATGGTCTGGGTGGATTTCCTGTCAATGCCTTGTCGTTATCTCCTCATAAGAATCGGAAGAGTGATGAAAAACTAATCCAATCAGGAGACAACAGAGATCTTTTGTATCAAGAACTAAAGAGTTCTTTCACAACATATAGTTGAGAGATACCTCGTGATCGCTTATGCATGGAACTATAGTATAGGCACAGGAAACGGCTAATTTAATCACACCCTCCCGGCCTGCACTCGCACACAGGATCTATACAGCGTGACATCCCATGACCGCATTGACCATCTGCTTCCTGTTCTTTTGCACATTTTCAACTCACTATTTCTTTCCAACAAAGAAACACAGAAACGTACACAATTTCAAAAGACAATCATTTAAAGTAATGCCACTAGGGCAACTTTATCCACGAATAATGTGTTTTGTGCCTTTCTATGCTCGATGTGTTTTATGTAATCGATGGAGTTTAATCAATGTTTCATAACCCCTTTTAATAGATAAAATTGACTAATGTGTATGCCAGATACTTGATGTTGGGTGAAAGCTTGTTTTATTTGCAATATCTTGGTGTGAATGAAATTATGATTTTCGGTATCATACGCATGATTACAACACTTTATAGAAGTATTAACAAAACTTTTAGAGATGGTCTCCTCATGTGATGGAGGGAGCATTATGTTAATCTATGCACAAAGAGGAACCGTCTGGGGCGTGGCTAAGCCCTGCCACAACGTCTGATTGGAACAATCGCCCGTGGGATGGACCAAATCGACTCAATCAAAACTCCAATGTCCGAACAGATTGTTGCTCTTTCGCCTGTGTTCGACTGCGCTCCAACTTGCACTCACAAGCTGCACCATCAAGCGATTGGGTCACCCAGAACTCCCAAATACTTCGTTGAAGCTTCGTGCCGAAATCTTCAAAGTCTAAAGCCACGCAAAGAAACTCTAAGTTTACTCTAACTCTAGTTCTTAGTTCGATCTAAAGAACTAGTAGCAAGTACTAGAATTTTGGGACTTCCTCAGAACTCCGTTAATCCTCATCCTTTGAACCGTATCTGTGTGTGTATGTGTGTTTTCATTAGTTTAGTTTAATGTATTAGAGTAGCTCAAATAAATTCATGTTTCATTATAAAGACTCATGGTGTGGTGTTGTGTAATTTAAAGTTAAAACTTTGCCCAGATCTTGCTACCTATATCGTAGCTTATAAATTATCACTAGCATGTATTAACCTGTGGCCAAGGGATAATACAAATATCCAAATTGTTAAGATATACTGATGTTAACGTCTCGCTGGACGAACAGTTGATAAAGTGTAACCTATCAAATTTGGAATCAGTTCAATCGGATTGATTTTGAATCTTCAGATTTGATTCCCTCCGAAAACCTGAGCTAAAAACAAAATTCCTTACAAGAATGATGTTTTATAAAATTAATATTTAGATGATAATATTCCTGCCTGCCACCTTTAAGGCCCGTTCACACCAAGAATAACTGTAAAGATAACTATAAAATTAACTTTATTGGCATCCACACAAACAGACAGTAATGTTCTGTTTATTATAAGCATGTGCTGCATTTTTGTCGTCTGCCTCTTCAAATGCTCAAACTCTTTAAAGTCGGGTGAATTCTGATTGCCTGTCAGTATTTTTAGCATTCGGGATTGTTCAGCCAAAAATGAAATAGCATTCTGTCATAATTTACTCACCCTAATCAAACCTCTAAGACTTTGGTTAACCTTCAAAACACAAATTAAGATATTTTTTATAAAACTTGAGAGGTTTCTGTCCCTCCAAAGTCCAGGTAACCCAAAATTTAAGATTAAAAAATTATATAGGCATTGTAACATTCACACAAGCTTCTGTGTTTACCATATGTGTATGTATGTGTGTTGATCATTGTTTAGATGTGAATAGAATCCCAAATTAAATCTATTCATCTTATCTAAGCAATCTTGCCTCTTCACAAAACTTTGATTAAACTGCCAGATTCATATGGATTTGTTTTATAAAGGCTTTATGACTTTTTAAAATCTTTTAAGTTTTGGTTACCTGTAATTTCAAAAGAGTAACTGAAACCTCTCAGATTTCATTAAAAATATCTTCATTTGTGTATCGAGATTAACCAAAGTCATGTGGGCTTGGAAGAACATGAGGCTGAGTAAATAATGACAATTTTCATTTTTGGGTGAACTATCCCTGTAAAAACTATCCCTGTTTTCCAGCTCATGAATGATAAAAACATTGACAGGCAATCAGAATTGGAATTATTATTACATTTTTATAGTTATGGTTATTGTTATACTTATCGTCCTTGATGTGAATGGCCCTTTACAGCAGCAAAAAGTCTTCATGTATCTTCACATGCTGTGGCTCTGAGAAGTCACTGCTTCACAAGGACAAACACCAGCATTTATTCTCCTCTGGAGGTGCACAACTTTATTCAGGCTTCCAGAAAGGCACTAAAATCAAAATGAAGGAGGCTAGATGAGACTCATGAGGAAATACACATAGTGGTCCGAGAGAATATAGACAGAACATTCCAGATATAACAACACAGCTAGCTACAGCACTGAACATATCAATCTAAGAGAGGTTGAGACGCGTTTATTTGAGTATTTCATCCTTCATTGTGCAGATTCTTCAGAGAGAACACAACCTCCAGCTACAGGTCATGCTTTAGTGTCTTCTTCTCCTTCTGTTTCAATAAATGTAATGAGGTGTGGTGGTCCCTGGGAAGCCACTCTGACAGGACTAGTAAACTCCGTCATGTCAAGGAGCGGCCGGGTTAAGACGATGGCGTTCCCATGACTGTGATGGCTCTGTTCACAGTTCGTCTTTGTAGTACCCCAACTTGGCGCTGGACATCTCCTTCCGTAGCTGAATGACCTCCCAGAACATCTGCTCTGCTTGGTAAAACAGCAACATGTACGTGTTAGAAGGGAAACTTTCTATAAGAGACTATAAGAGAGATGAATTATTAGTTTACCATCTTGTTGTTTGACAAGTCCTTGGAGGATGTAGCGAATGTAGGTGAAGAAGTTGCAGACAGATGTGATCTGAAGTAGGTAGAGAAGAAAAATGACATTTGTACAAACCTCACTACTACAAATGAGAACAATGCTATGATTACATTCAAAGCATAAAAACAGAATAGTTAAAAGCTAACATGGTGAATCTGAAGCCTGTCATATTTCAATCAAAAATCAAAAGAAAAAAAGTAAGCACATGTATACAATTATACTCATTTTAATCAAGCTTTATTATGGTATAACAGGTTTAATTTTCTTTATAGATACCCATTATTTTTTAAAGATATAATTATATATTTATTTATTTTTGATACTGGGGGAAATATCTTAAGATTTATTCTGACAAACATGATCATCACTTGAAGGATTTGATTAATAATGGTCAATTTAAGTTCTAAATGTAGGTTTTGGAAGAGCTCTCCAAACATGGTGAATTTAGTTTCTCAGACATTTCTTGCAGGCAGTTTTCTCTTTTTCAAAACTAAGACAAAGCAGACAAAGTAATGTTTTTTTGCAGAATCTGTTTGTATATCTAAGTGCATTTATTGGTTAAATTTCCAAAATGAAACTGTTTTTCACTAATTCCATTACATTTCTGAACCGCTTGTCATTTATAGGGTTGTAGTGAATCAAATATGTTTTTTGTTTGTTTTGTTTAAAACAACCCCCCCGGGGTCTAATGCTATTTCATGCATTCTGAGTCTTCTCAGAAAGTGTAGTCGTTGTTGGGCTTTCTTCACCAAAGAGGCAATGTTCTTGTTCCATGACAAATCATCTGTTATATGAACTCCCAAAAACTTGAAGCTTCCAACTATCTCCACTGCAGCACCATTTATAAGCAGTGGAGGGTGAGTAGTAGAAGACTTCCTGAAGTCAAAGATAATTTCCTTCATCTTGCTGACATTGAGGGACAGATTATTGGTTTTGCACCAACGCTCCAACCTCCTCTCTGAATGCTGACTCGGTGTTATGTGAGATGAGGCCCACCACTGTTGTATCGTCCACAAACTTAATGATATGATTGTCCTGCTGGTGTGCAACAATCATGGGTAAGTAGTGTGAACAGTAGTGGACTGAGGACACATCCCTGAGGTGCTCCGGTTGTTCAGAGTGAGAGAATGAGATGTGTTCTCATGTATCCTCACTACTTGGGTTCTATTTGTCAAAAAATCCAGGACCCAGTTACACACTGTGGCATTGAGTCCAAGTACATGAAGTTTGCTGATGAGGGTCTGTGGCAAGATTGTATTAAATGCGGAACTGAAGTCCACAAAAAGCATCCTGACATACCTGTTCTTGTCTTCCAGATGTGAAAGAGCCAAGTGGATGACATGCGATATGGCATCTGCAGTAGAACGATTTTGTCTGTAAGCAAACTGTGAAGGGTCCAGTGTAGGTGGAATAATTGTCTTGATGTAAGCCATCACCAGCCGTTTGAAGCACTTCATGATAATTGACGTGAGTGCCACAGGGCGATAGTCGTCAAGGCAAGTTACTAGTGTTCTTTTTGGTACAGGAATGATGATGGAAGTTTTGAGACATCCTGGAACTACAGACTGGGCCAACGATATATTAAAGATGTCTGTAAGGACATCTGTCAGCTGATTTGAACATTCTTTCAGCACCCGTCCCGGAATGCCATCCGGGCCAGTAGCCTTGTGTGGATTCACTCTCTGCAGGATCCTTTTCACCTCCATTGTTGTAAAGGACCATGGCTGATCGTCCTCCAATGAATTTAGTTTTGTGGATGGAATGCTGTCAAGTTTGTCAAATCGGGCAAAAAAGTTGTTCAGTGCATGCGGCAGCAGGGGATCACTGATAGGAGCATTATTGTAGTTTTTGCTCCTGTAATCGGTAAGTTCTTTCAGGCCCTTCCACATTCGCTGGGGGTAATTTGTCTTCAGATGTTCCTGGATTCTTTGGGAGTATGAGGTTTTGGCTCTTTATTCCTGCAGTCAAGTTGTTCCTTGCTTCCCTCAGTGCTGTTTTATCCCCTGTTCTAAAAACAGCATCACGTGTTTTCAGGAGGGAACGAACCTCTGCCGTACACCACGGTTTCTGATTTGATGGGACAGTTATTTTCCTAAGGGGAGCAACGTCATCTACGCTTTTGTTAATTTAGCATGTGACAGATGAGGCGTATTCTTCAATGTCTGTTACACCCTCCAATGTTGCAGCCTCCTTGAACACGTACCAATTTGTGCGATCAAAACAGTCCTCCAAAGCTGACATAGCTCCATCAGTCCACCTTCTTGTACATTTGGAAGCAGATTTAAATTCGAAGTGACTGGTAAGATGGCATAAGCATTACAGAAGAGTGGTCAGAACTACCCAGATGAGGGCGGGCGAAGGCTCTGTAAGCACCCTGTACATTTGTGTAGACATTGTCTAAAGTCCCCTTGTAGGAACAGTGACATGCTGATAGAATTTGGGTAGGACCTTCTCGGCAGATAGTATGGCCGGCACTGTACCGCTAAATATTCCACTGATTCAGAACAGTGAACATCCACAACAGAAGAATTTGCACACCAGTCTCTTTTCACATAAATACATAGCCCCCCTCCTTTTGTCTTACCGGACAATATATTTCTGTCTGCACGAAAAGTGGTCAATCCATCCAGTTGTACAGCTGAGTCAGGGATGTTATCATGCAACCACGTCTCGGTGAAAACGAAAGCACAGCAGTCTCTAAACTCACACTGTGCTGCCATGCGAAGCCTAAGAAAGTCCATCTTATTGTCCAGGAAACGCACATTGGCTAGAAACAGCGATGGAAGTGCAGGTCTATTCTCATGCTAAACATGGCTAAAGTTTAAAAAAACGATTTGGACATATGACGGAGTATTTCTGTGCCAAATACACTCCTTCAGGGTTCGTATCAATTTAGGAAAGTTTTTTCGAGCATGGCCCTTCATTACATCATGAAGGGCGGAATTCCTTGTATGAGCACCTCCCGGAAGAGAGCATGCACACAGCAGCCAGAGCGAGAGCAAGAGCAGCCCATTAATGTGCTTCATTCGGGTTACAGAAGTCATCGGCAGCGCTGCATAGGACTTGCTTGAGAACAATGTCTCCAAAGAAGTGTTTTAGTTGTGAGGGAAAGATAACCTTGTTCAGCTTCCCAAAGAATCCAATGTTGCATAAACAGTGAATGCAGTTTGTTTTTCCGGGTTAGCACCGGAGTTTTGCAAGTGTGTTTGTTTGTTCCTGTCATTTCGGTGATGAATGTTTTATAAACAAGGCCCAGCTCTAAGCTGGATCTGCACATCATTTAATACTGAAAGATGGAACGGTCCCAGCGATAGAAGATCCCTGTCATGAGCTGGAACCTCAGGCTGTAAGTAAAACTGCATCAAATTTCTGTGTTTTGTTGGCAATCGCCGCGTAAGTGCTCGTGACTATTCAGCTACGCCCACGGCACGCCTCCAAGAGCTCGGCTGTTTTCGGAGAGAATTGTAAAAAAAAATTTTATATTTCATTTATAAATCTGATAAAACTAAAGACTCTTTGGAGATATGAAGGATACAATACTAATATATAGGTACTCAAGATTAACAAGAGATTGGCTGAAACTGGTTGTTATGTCCCCTTTAATTTCTCCAGAATGAAACACACCTCTATCACATTCATGTCCAATAATAAACGGTAGTATTATTAGGCACAGTATTTAATTTCTAAGGTTTTGTCCCTGGTCTTATATCAGTCTCAGGTGTGACTTCATGTCAGTTTTTCTCGAAAGAGTTTTTAAACTAGTCACCTTCTCAAAAGAGGCTAAATTTGCTAAAGTGAATCTAGATGACTGAAATTTGTAGCGGACTTGCAGGTCCCTTCTTTGCAATTGCTCTTTTTATCCACTTGCTCGATTTGGTAGGATGGTCTGATGTTAGAAGTGCCAGGGCTATGCCATACATTTTCTGATATTAAGTTGAAAAAGCCAACTTACTGATCTGCTTTCTAAGTTTCTTCTTCTGAGCCAAACTTTAGTCAGTATCTCCTCCTAGTGCTTTCAAGCTACTACTTGAAAACACGGGTCAGAACTTCAGACTGTTATGAAATTAGTTGCTTTGATTTTTCTAAATGATCCAACTTAAGGTTTTCATAAAAATGAAGATTAAAAATTATAAAATTCCCATAGACTTACATTGACGGCAGTGTTAATGTTGACAGGCATTTTTGATTTAGTCTTAGTCTTTATCTTGAGACGAAAATGCTTAATAGTCTTAGTCACATTTTAGTCATTTGAGTCTTTCATAGTTTTAGTCGACGAAAAGT
>NW_015643244.1:90712-106376 GCF_001515625.1 Sinocyclocheilus rhinocerous | reverse complement strand
GAAATGCGCGAGAGAAAAGAGAGAGCACTTCTATCAGCACGATTCCGCCTTCACTAACTTTAAGTTAATCGACAACGAATTGTGACTCCCGGGAAAAACGGGATGTCTGGTCACCTTATCCCTACCCCTTCGGGTGCCGAGGCCATTGTTTCATATCACTATAGTTCGCATTTTGGTAGCCTATCCATCCGCTGCGGCTGCCATACTGAGACTAGATATGCAAACGCCCTTCTCATAGCTTTTATCATCAGATATTAGTTTTAGCTCGTCAACGTCTCGTCTTAGTCACAGAAAAAATGTTCATTAACGAATATTTTTCGTCGTCGTCTTCGTTGACAAAATTAACACTGATTGACGTAATGTTCAAATGAGCAAAGACTATTCAAACTCCAACTGACAAAAATCAATCAATCAGTCCATGCTAATCATGCTAGAAACATGTTAGCAACATGCTAAATCATGGCAGCAACATATTAGCAACATACTAATCATGCTAACAACATGCTAATCATGTTAGAAACATGCTAACAACATGTTAATCATGCTAGAAACATGTTACTAACATGCTAAAACATGCTAATCATGCTAAAACATGCTAACAACACACTAATCATGTTAAAACATGCTAGCAACATGCTAATCATGCTAAAATATGTTAGCAACATGCTAATCGTGTTAGAAATATGTTAGCAAAATGCTAACAACATACTAATCATGCCAGAAACATGCTAGTAACATGTTAGTAACGTGCTATCAACATCTATCTAATCGATCTATCTAAACTTTCAAACTTCAAGCTTTTACAACTGCTTCAAACTTCTAGTCAAGGCCTTTTCAAGCAAACTTCAAAGTTCGTACACAAACTTTACTCATCTAGTTTTAAACTTTTAATACATTCGATATTCAAAGCATTAATTCTGCAACCACTGAGACACATACATATGCTTTCTCTGGATATGCAACAAAATGAGAAATAACTGAATATTTTCTGAAGACTGATCTACGTAAAGGTGATGATACACGGGGCAACTTTTTGACCAATGTTGCCTGGCAAAAAGTATCCAGAAGTATCCAGATCCAGAATGGCCAAATTTGTTGCCCATTCTCAATGGGAAAGTGTGGCCCAAGCAACATTGCTCAAAAAAGTTGCACGGGAACATTGCTCAAAAAAGTTGCCCTGTGTATCATCACCTTAAGTGTCCATATTTCACTAAACACCAATATGTGTTTCTCCTAATAATTTCAGAGGAGATGCTGTGAAGCCTATAACAAGGCAATAATGCAATACTCACCCGATAACGGCAAAACGGAGATACGTAATAATAGTTGCTGGAGTCGCCAAACTTGATTCTGTGCTTGCAGGTTTTGGTTTGACCACACAGGGCACATTTCCTGCACAGTGGGAAAGAGATCCAAAGCTTTTAGAACTATATTATACTCCTAACCTGATAAACATCTGAGGAGCCATTTAGGACTGTAAACTAACACTTTGGTGAATAACGAAAATGAAGCACACATAAACAGGCACTGAGAAATGAACTCCCTGAAACACAGGCACTAGGGAAATCAAGACAAGGATCGGGACACAGGGCGGCACGGGTCAGATCAGGAGGAATAAGGGTCTTATCACGATTCACTTACACGAGAGTCTGTACCATCCTGCCACAGGAAGAGCTCATCGGTACAAGAACGAAATCAACAAAAAGACACAAATACAGAAAGAAAGAATGACGAAAGAAAGTCATGCTGACAAGCTGTTCATGTTCACACATAATTTACACAACATTTTTAGGAACAATGGAATAAAAATAAACAGCGACATTAGAAAAATGGAGTATTTATGGATCTGACAAACTTTAAATACATGTCTAATAAAAACATTTTGGTTAAATATAAATGAATGTATAAGGGAAAGTGTTGCTGCCCACTGTTCATGACAGGTCATGTAAGGTTTGTGGTTTCCCAGCATGGGTAACACTTTACAATAAGGTTCATTAGTTAACTATTTAGTTAACATGAACTAAGCATGAAGAATACTTCCAAAGCATTTATTAATCTTAGTTAATGTTAATTTCAACATTTACTAATGCATTATTAAAATCAAAAGTTGTGCTTGTTAACATTAGTTAATGCACTGTGAATTAACATGAACTAACAATGAATGACTGTATTTTCATTAACTAACATTAACAAATATAAATAAATACTGTAATAAATGTATTGTTCATTGTTTGTTCATGTTAGTTAATACATTAACTAACATTAACTAATGGAACCTTATTGTAAAGTGTTACCAAAAATATACTAAAATGTATTTGAAATACATTTATTTTGTGCTAAGCATACATTTACATATTTATGTGCTTAAAAAAAATACCCTGCAATTGTACTTTTGGTATACTAAACTGGTATACTTAAAGTCTGCTAAATTTAGTGCTTGATGCACTTCAATTGTGCGGAAGTAGTGCTGAGGTCCAACTAAAGATATACAGTACTTAAGTATATTTGATTGTGCTAAAGTGAAACTATAGCAAGTATACTTCAGGTACACTTTTAATATCTTGCATTTAAAGACTGATATTATACAGAGATCATACAATCCTTATTAATAGTGATATTAAAACACATTTTAGGCATAACATTAAGAAATGTGCATTGTGCAATAAAGAAATACTCCAAATAAAGTTTAATTATAATTTTATATCAGCATGTCTTTTGTGATATGTCAATAAATATGTTAACAATATTTTTTCTTTGTCATTTAAAGAGCGCATTAGTAATATGCGCCTATATGCGGGTGCACAACGCACGTACACTTTGCTTATTACGCACACAGGGACGCGCAGCAGCACACACACTTTTAAAAATGAAAAATTACATTCCGCCATGTAAATAGCGAACCCTCCGAGCGCGACTGGCTTTTGAAGGGGATGGGAGATGAGACTCTGATTGGTTTATTGCACGTTACACCCAAAAAAACACCCATTACTCATTAAGAGAATAGGGACAACCCGTTTAGACCATGCGTCCGGTGCACGCCGACCGTTTTCCCGTCGTTAAACTAGCAAAAGTGGATTCGGACACGCCCTGAGTGCACCTGCGCCGTGCGCTTTAGACCATGTGCTTAGATCATTAAAATAGGGCCCTAAAAATTTAAGATTAAATGAAAATTTAAAAATTATCGTATTTTCTCGCTCTTATTTTATTTATTTATTTATTTTTTAAGAAAGGCTAAATGTCTTACGAGCACAATAATATATTAGTTTACAAACAAAGGCAACTATTAGTCTGATTAGTAATTACATTTGATGACACTGTCATAGCCTATTTACAGGATACTTGGTTCATTCATATTAGGAGAGCTGAAGATTTATAAAACTACTCTGTTCACAGATTAATGGAGCAACGAGCCTCATGTCAAGCGGCTGTGAATTCAGCCACACTCACTTGGGTCCTCCACACTCAACAGCAGACGCTTTGACCACCGGCAGCGGCTGGAATCCCACAGGCTCCACGCTTAGTGTATTCTGCTCCACTGCCTCCAGGATCGCTGATCCGAGCTGTGGATAACACAAACTATACATCAGCCATGCACAAATCAAAATACACATCTAATGAAGTTTCCTAAACTGCCATTTGGAAGGCCAGATGGTTTAAAAATTATTTACTAGTTCATTTTAATCATTAGTTAATCCCTTTCTTCCCTACCTTTGGTTAAACATGTTTGTTTATAACTGAAATAAATATGCTATTTTTATTCTGTTGTTCTATTCAAAAATATATGACAAAAGGTTACCTATATTATATATAAGTAAAAAAAAATTAAGACTTCTTAAGGCCGGCACAAATAAAATCAATACCAATAAATGTAGGCCCAAACAGAACATTTACCTTAATTAAACAGGCCGGGGCACACATTCAACGGCAAAACATGTTAACTGCAAGTTAAAAGTACTCTGGACATGTTTTATTCAACATAAACATATGTATTGAAATTGGTTTATGTACTAATATATACATACATACATACTAATTAGAGGACGATCGATATTGGATTTTTCTCATACAATAATAATGTCTTTAAAGAAAGGCAATAAAAATTATTGTGCTGTAAAATCTACATATTCACTGTTATTCACTATGGGGTGACAGAGAGAAGTAACAAAAGTATATATTGTTTTTTTAATAACTAAAACACCAATAATGTTAAAAAAAAGGTTGCATCAAATTTTATTGCATAAGATTATATGTATATAAATACTTTCAATTATAAGTAAGCCCAAAATACACCAGAAGTACTCTTATTTTATAGCTGCTCATTCAAAAAGATGAGAGAGATGCAATCATCTTACAATCATCTATAGCATATTACAATATAAAGAAATCATGAAGTAAATATTATAATTAATCAACAATAGATCATAAGCAATCATTTGGCATAAATGCACAGTATTGACTGATTGGAAAAAAGCTCTTAAACAGCAAGCCTGTACAGCACAGCAGCACCATTTTTTACATTGAATGTGCAGCACTGATGTCTATTTATTAAATCATAGACGTTTAAAGTTTTATAATTACATTAAGCCATGTCAAAATTCCTGTTTTTCTGTCCCCAAATGTAATATCTCTTAAAATTATAATTAAGACTGATGACATTTAAGACACTTTAATATGTTGAAGAGCTCTTAAACAAATGTCAACAAATTTAAAAGCACTTGTTAAAAGCATTTTATCTAAATTTCACTGTATAGTCCAGGGCTCGAAATTAAATTTTTTACTTGGTAGCACTGGTGCTCCCAACTTCAAAAAGTTAGGAGCACCAGCAAAAATTTAGGAGCACTCACCAAAAATTTAGGAGCATCACAACTACAAATGATATATTAACAGATTTGATCCTTACATTCTTAACTTTAATGCTGATTTTGTATTGGTTAATATTAGCTGTCAATCTCTCAGTCACTGCTTTCCGCTAACTACCTCGAGAAAAAGAAAAGGGCTGAAGAAGAGCGAAAATGAGGCTGGTGGATCAACATTCACCACATGATCGCTATCACCAGCACCATTATTTGTAACTTCAGGTGGTTCACAAAAGAAATCTGTCAGTGTTTCACAACAATTATATGTACTCGCACAAATGCTCCCAAATATATTTTGAGGTCGCACAGATTAAATTTCGGGAGCATATGCAACCAAAATGGTCGCAATTTTGAGCCTTGTAGTCTATAGGCCTTAAAAAATATTTGTTTTTGTTGGTCAAGCTGTACATCTACAATATGTGTATAAATATATAAAGTTTGATTATGTCACCTTAAATGTGCTCTATGTTTTGTTATAGGTAAATGCTGCTTGAAAGTGAATTATATAATCTTAAAGGGGTCATATGTAATGTTCTTTTTAGCAGCATCATATGACCCCTTTAAAATTAAAAAGTCCCCTTGTACACCTTAAGTGCAATTATCAACTTTTCCATTAGGTCATGCAGTATAAGTGCACTACCTAATTAGGAAGCTTGACTGTAGTTAACTACTTCAAATTATGAGCAGCGTGTAACTTTGTAAATTACAGTTTGATATAGTTGACATTAATGTTTTCAGCAATTCATAAGTAGATTCAACCAGCAGAGAGCAGCTGTAGATCTCAATTATTAGCCCAGATTCTCAATGATCAGCTGAGCTGTCACACTTGTATAGCTCATTATAGCTAATCATTTACAGAAACTAATGTCTATAAAATAATAACAAGGAAGTGCTCATAAGTTCTACAGAGGGATGATAGCAGAAGCATACCTCACTCTTAGAGAAATTCAGACATGGGTAGATGTCTTCTCTGTAAATACGCTCGAGGAAGGAGCAGCTTCTCTCCAGGGTTGGCTCCTCTTTCCACACTTTGAACTCAGTGAAGAGCAGTGAATCCACCTAACAAACACACACACACACATTACTTAATACTGACAATTATAACACTACTTTTATAGTCCATTTCAAAATACTGGATGAGAGGAAGATGATCAGCAAACTTTCACGTAATTTTCAGACTGCTCCTCACGCTGTTATTGTATGTTGTGTGGCTATACTTTCTGTAGAATTGAGAAATGACTCTTCTCCTTCTGCTCCCAGTGTTTGTGGGGTTCCTCTAGGTTCCATTCTAGGTCCCATCTTGTTTTTCCTAAATTTGTCACCACTTGGTTATATTTGTCGAAAACACAATGTTGCTTATCACTGTTATGATGACGACATGCAGCTTTATCTTCCTTTGAAGGTCAATGATACAGTAGTTTGATGGATTATCTGAATGACGTCAAAAGATTAAGAATGTCTTCTGAAGAGACATGATCACTATATGATGAGCAAATTCAATAGGCTTTTATTCACATATAAACATTCATCAATGAACATATTAGGGGTGTAAGAAAATATCGATACACGTGAGTTTCACAATATTTTGTTTGGCGATACTGTATCGATATATATATATATATATATATATATAAAAAATCATACAAGATTCATGGCAGTTGTTTCGTTTTGAGTTTATATCCAGACCGCTAGATTGCAGTCTTATCTCTGAATTTAAATTTAATTTAATATAGTTCACTGCTAGTAATGAAGGATGAAAGAAATGTTCCAGCTCCCGCCTCGGTGTACAAAGTTAAAGTGTGGCGTCATTTCGGCTTTCGTTACAGACAAGGCACAAAAGAGATTGACAAAAGTCATGCGATGTGTAAAATGTGCAATGCCAAAGTCAAATATTCTGTGTGTGTGTGTGTGTTCACGTGTGCTCATGTTCTTCACACAGAACCCTGCAAGCACTTTATTTTTCATTGATATTAAGCAGATGTAATTCTTTTGTTCAGATCAAAATGTTATGACATTGTATGTTACAATTTTAAACTTAAACTGTGTACCTTTAAATCAGAGTCTAAAAATATATGTGGTCTGTTTATAACAGCTTACATTTTATACATTTAATTTAACTAAAGAATCCTGCAAGCACTTTATTTTCCCCCCTTTACTCGTAATGCACAAAAAGTGGTTCAATTACATTGAATGTTACAGATCCTACTGTGTTCTGGTTACATTTTTTAAGGTTTGCATATGGTGAAGTGTTCTTAATGACAACTTTCCTAAAATGATATCCTATTCCTAAAATAAGAAATATCCCAATATATCGCCTTGTTTACAGTATCGCAACTCATCCTATCACAACCCCTGTATCATGATACGTATCGTCTCGCCAGATTCTTGCCGATACACAGCCCTAGAACATACATAGAGCACATCAAATATGGTAACAAGAACTGCAATCATGCTTGTTGATGCACATTTTCATATTAGAAGTTGTCCTTCATTAGTATTTTAAATCACATGAGGACCCATCTCCTTGCACTAGCTTTTGGAGCGTCTTATGTTTTTATTATTTGTTTTATAAATATTACTGATATGTTGTAACCATGTACTTTAGTCACTTTTAAATTTGTTATTTGGACAGTATGCTCGGTTTAGTGTGTAGTCAGAAAGGACACTGGACACATTCTTTGGAGATTCACCTACATATAAACTCTTTAGATTAAATACATGTTGATGCTTGTGATTAACAAGACATCATGGTTGACACGGAATAAACCCCAGGAGTATATGGGAAATGTCTCCAGGTGTGCGAGTGATGTTACACACAAGGACGTTCATGATCAGATACAAACCTCTTTACACTCACGTACAATGGGCTGTGTCACTGCGACCTCCTGCTGGCTGCCCAACATGGCGCTGCTTGTGCTCTTGTTGCGAGCGTGGCCTTTCTTAAAGGGGGCTTTAGGTCCGGGGGGCATTTCCTTACAGGGGGACGTGGGAGAGGTTGAAAGGACCAGAGTCTTCAAAGCAGCCACTTCAGCCTGCAGAACATCAATCTAAATCCAAGGGGAAAGACTTGTGAGACTTCAAACTTATGAGGGGTTTAAATTCAGGTATTTATACACAGGGTTGGGGAGTAACGAAATAATTGTAATGTCATAACATATTTAAAATACAAAATATGTGTGACTGTATTTCGTTATAGTTACATTTTAAATAGCTGGTAATAAAATTACAGTTCCATCCGAAAAGTATTTTAGATTACCAAAGTGATTACTTTGAAATTAAATGTCATTTATTTCATTTAGTATTAATATAAAATGTTTGAAAATTTTTACACAATAAGGCAACTGGTGATTCTCTGACGTTAAAAAACGTGTGCAGCCTGTTCAAACAGCAACCTACAGAGTGCAGACTAGTGACGACTTACTAAAATGCAGGAGAAAATCAGAAAGCCAAGCGCGTACTGCCTTTTTTTGCATTGGAAATACAAAGACAGTTTTACTTTCAAATGTGAAAAGGAATGTAACATCACAGTGCAATGCAATTTTGTTTCCTGCAACAAAACTTCTCTCATCTTTAAAGGAACATCTAACCTTGAAAAGGCATCTTAAAGTATGTTATTCTCAGTCTTTAAAAACACTGTTCTCAGGCCACATGAGCACTTGCAGTGCAAGTGAGGTTTGTCTGTATGAGTTATTGTTCTTCTATATTTATAACATATGGTATAGTTAAGCAATATCAATCAAGGAAGAAGAGTGCTGTTTTCCCGAATATTAGCACGATTGCAAATGTGGTACTGATTTTATGCAATTCAAAAACAAGAAGTTAATATTAAGTACATTAAAGAACAGTATTGTCTGATTTCCCAAATAGCCCACCTTGTTGGCAGAGACAGAGTAGAGAGTAGCTACAACCACCAATGCCTGGAATAGACATCATTACAAAGGATGGCCCTTTAAGAACAGTAGTAGTGGCGTAGGGAGTAAGATACGCTATAAAAACTTGACGCGATCGATCCGAGTTTGAATCTGCCTTTTGCTGAACTCGTTCAACTCCCATTCTTCTCACACATCAGATCGGAAAGGCATTTATTTTCAATAAAAAAAATGAATTAAATATTCGAAAAGTGGAAATAAAGTGCCTTATGGGTATTTAATAATAAAGTGTTTATCGGGTATAGTGGTAGGGTTAGGTGTAGGGAGGGCTTTATTGTCCTAATAAGGCGGCATCCATTAATGATTTTAATAAATATTATAATTTACACTCAATATGTTATTATTGAATACTGCTTTATAATGTACTACAACACTGAGGTGCAAATATCTGCCACTATTTGCAGTAAGTAAAAATATAGCATCTAATTACTATTACACTTATTGCAAAGAAAACACACAGAGAATGAGAATGATTCAATTACATTCATAAATCACTTGCTTTATTCCTTAATGAATTAGTTATTTTGAACGAATCGAATGATTCCATGACTCATTCATTAAGACAATGATTTGCCACCACCTACTGTCAGTTTTAGTTTCATATTTAAAAACTTAATCCCCCCCCCCATTATTTCATATTTCAATGTTCAAAATGTTGTATTTAAAACATTAATCTCACAATATTATTTATGCATTTATAATAGCTTTAAAAGCATTCATGCCACCCATTTTTATTTAGAGGTGGTTAACATAAAAACAAGACATCAAAGTTAATATGCCCCTTACCTTAAGTATTATAAAGTAGTCCAACGTATTTAGATTAAGTTGCTAAACGAGTAATCTAACAAAATATGTTACAAAATACTTTTTAAAGCATTTATTTTGTAATCTGTAGAGAAATAAATTTTAAAGGTAACCTACCCAACCCTATTTATACAACATATTTTACAAAAAGTGAAAAACCTAAATGTTAATAACAAAGATGTCAGAGGCCATTCACACAGAACATGTTTTTACGTTTAAAACCTGAGATGCAAAAAGATGGAAAAAAAGATGTGAACCTCCAATGTAGTGTTGTCACGATACCAAAATTTTGACTTCGATACGATGCCCGACTAAAATATCTCGATACTACTACTGAACCGATATCATGACTAAAAATTTATTAAAAAAGAAAAGAAAGAACTCTCTCACGTGACCAGTGTTCCTGCCCTGCTTTTTGAGTATTTCCTCCACCATAAAAAAAAAAAAAAAAAAAAAATCACATGCCAGTGCCACCACACAGGCCTATGGTGAGCAACTACCAGTCTAGGAATATGATATAGCTGAGCCTACAGGTATGTATCTTTGCAACATCAGCAAGTTAGCTTAAGACATGAGCTAGGGGTGGGAAATATGACCAAAATATTATTCAACACTAGGAGTAATTTTATTTTACAATAACAATTTATATCATGATATGGTCATTTTTGTTATTAATAATAAGAACATAGATGCAGGTGACAAACAAAAGGACAAATACAATAAAACAAAGACACAAATGAAATAAACTGTGTTTTTAGGTACAGTAGGTCTATTTAACAGTAGCATTCAAGAAAGAGATAGAGTAAAGCACTGCATAGTCTTCACTGTATGAATGAAACATTCATACATTTATCCTTATTAAAGCTAATAAAGTTAGTCAAGATTAGTGAGTGATTTTCTATTTTTCTTGATTAACATTGTAGAGACAGAGAGCAGCAGGAATTTTAATCTGCTGTCACTTTAAGAGCTGCACGGACCCAATTGATACGCACGCGTTTTCTTTCTCAGCTGTTTATGTTCATTTCAGTCATAGATCAAGATGGGCGTTTTAACATGATTCTGTGCATATTTGACCGCTGAAGTGGGATCTGAAAGAGATCTGAATAAGCGATCACGCTTCGGGTGTGTGATAGCGTGTGAGTTCTTTTTCGAGGTTTATTGCGCTTAACTCTTTTTAACATATTTTCTCATTCATGCATGTTTCTTATTCACTCCTAAATTGTCGATAACTTTAAGCAGTGCTGCGCTGTGCGGATATATAAAGTTTGGCACGGCTAGTGTTCATGCAGGGAAGCAGAGCGCTGAACACACACTGTCCTGCTGTCGTACGTCGACGCAACTCAGGAAATACGGCTCTTATTTAAACGCTGTCATTCTTAAAATACCGGTACTGGTAAAATGAGGATTGGTACCATTTTTAAAAGCGGGGTATCGCGATACCTTTTTAGTACCAGTATATCGTGCAACACTACTCCAATGTGTATGTGTGTGTTTATTTTTTTATTTAATTTAATTTTAGTTTCTCTTCTTTAATTCCTATCTTTTTGATGACAGTGTAATGCATGTAACACTATATTAAGTTTATAATAACTTTTTCCATGACATATTAGGGGCCAGCATTCTTTCATTTCAAAATTAAACCATCAATTTAAACCACATCATTTAAACCACTAATAAAAAAAACACAGACATCACCTCAGCTTTATTGCTCACCAAATCATCATTTTACTCTCATTTGGCAAATGATGAAAGTTCATTTTGAACCCTGTACAAAAAGTCACAGTGGATACAGGTTTCACACGTTTTATTCAGTCATATTTATAATATTTTTTATTTCAAACTCATGTGCTTCCTAATGTTAAGCTGATTTAGCACTGATTGGATATGAAATAGACATTACTACATGACTAATGTAGTATATACAGGTGCATCTCAATAAATTAGAATGTCGTGGAAAAGTTCATCTTAAACTACTTCAGTCTGTGTGCATTTAATTTATTTAATACACGAGTTTCACAATTTTAGTTGAATTACTGAAATAAATGAACTTTTCCACGACATTCTAATTTATTGAGATGCACCTGTATATTCTGGGGCTAAATTTACAGCAGCAATAACTATATTGTGAAATGTACTGTTACTGTGAAAAATGACTATTAAAATAAGAGTAATGTTAGATTTTGGTCATATGTCCTACCTTTAATGCTAGAGATATAGGGCCAGATTCATTAAGCAGGGCAAATGATGCAGCCAGATCATTACCATAATGACCAATGTAATCTACCAAGAGCAGAGTAAATTAGCAACTGCCACAGCCATGTCAAGCCAGGGGCGTTTCTAGCCTTTCAATAGTACAGTTAATCTA
The DNA here is from genome assembly GCF_001515625.1 of Sinocyclocheilus rhinocerous. Taxonomy (NCBI): domain Eukaryota; kingdom Metazoa; phylum Chordata; class Actinopteri; order Cypriniformes; family Cyprinidae; genus Sinocyclocheilus; species Sinocyclocheilus rhinocerous. The sequence continues at coordinate 94,422 of NW_015643244.1, read as the reverse complement.
ATGAATAATTGATTTGTTAAATCAAATGAAAAATGGTGTGTCTGTTTGGTCCAGACGCTACAGGGGCACAGGCCCTTCAGCGAAAAAGTGTGCCCATATTTAATAATTTTTTAAATACTGTATTAAATATAAATGGATATAAATCGTGATTACCTGCAGCACAGATTCTTTCACAAGCTGCACACGCAATAAAGAGCTGCTTCATCATTGACAAACACTAGACATTTGCAAGTTTTGTTTTCTACAATGGATTGTAGGTTTTGTTTTCGGTCTTAAAAACGATTTTCTGGCTCTTTCAGTGTGAGAAACCCCTGCAAATGACTCCGTGTGTGATTGAACTGTTTGAATGAATCAAACTTAATCGTGAACAATTTCAGACCTTTTTGCAAACCAGTTTCTAAGGTTGTGATTCTAAACAACTGACAGAAAACAGCTTCTGCACCAGTAAAAAGGGTCTAGCAACGCCCCTGAATAGAGCGCAAAATAGGTTAAGACATGCTTTTTTGGGTGTTAAACAGCGGTGCAAATACCAGTAAATACTACTGCAAACCTTAGTAAATAATGTTACATGATTCATTTAAATACTCTCCTCCCATAAATTTGCCATCTGAAAGGGAAACTCCTACAAATGCATATGCAATAAGGTCGGCCAAAAATAATTGCATCCACACTTTTTCATCTCAAATTTTTCAATGTGTGTCTTTAGTAAATCTTGACATTAACTGTTAGTAAATCTGGCCCGTAAGATGCTATAAATAAATAACCTCAGTTTAAGTTCAATCTTTTGTCTTGGTGACACTGACAAATATTAATGGTTTAGTTTGTCGATAAGCTTTGTTTCTTCTCTGAAGTTCACTGTATTCTCTCATTTAGCTAGTTTATTTCTAATCATGTAGAAAGTGCAGTCTTGGCATTTAGCCTTAACAAAACCGTAATATCAGCATAACTCACCTTTCCCAGCGCCTCCTTCAGTTGTTTTTCCGCAGTGGCCTGCTTCAGGTTTGCTTCGTGCACCATCTTATGAGCCTCCTGTTGAGAACGTCACAGATCAGATCCACATTAAACTCAAACTCATCTAAGAATAACCCACACCAAGAGACACCTCAACCACACCAGACCAGATCAGACCAAACCAAACCAGAGGCACCTCGCAGAGCAGCGCTACAGGAGGACTTTGACCAACGGAAGCAAATGAGGGAAAACCGAAAGAAAGACATGGAAAAGGAAAAAAAATAATAATAATAAAAAATAAAATAATTTTATATATATATATATTCAGTTTTTCTTTTTTAATAAATCTGCAAAAATGTCAACAATTCTGTGTTTTTCTGTCAATATGGGGTGCTGTGTGTACATTAATGAGGAAAAAAAATTAACTTAAATGATTTTAGCAAATGGCTGCAATATAACAAAGAGTGAAAAATGTAAGGGGGTCTGAATACTTTCTGTACCCACTGTATATGAGGAAAGTATGAAATGCATAAGAGCGGGTTACCTAAACACTCAGCACATCTGGATTCATATAATGTGAAGATCAACATAATGTATGTTATACATTGACCCTGCAGTCCACACAATTACAGAAAAGTAATTTGAAGTATTTGGAGCTGGACACTTGTTTAGTTCAGTAGGATTCTTTAAGAACTTTAGAAAAAAGCCTGGGTATTGACACAGGTTTTACAATTTGATTTGTTTCTGATTTACAAGTTCTTAATTCAACTTGATTCTGATCATGATGTGATAAGTCAATTTTTTTTATTAACTTTCTATTGATATCATGGTTTCATTTAAACAGCGGCTGTCATAAAAACTGGCTTTCATGACTAATTTACTCAAACTCACATTAAATAATCAAAACAAACAGGTAAAAATAAATTGAATATACAACCCCATTTCCAGAAAAGTTGGGACATTTGTAAAACAAAAACAAGAATCCTGGATTTGTTAATTCTCTTTAACCTTTACTTAACGGACAAAACTACAAAGAATAGATCTCCAATGTTTTCACTGCCCAACTTTATTGTATTTTGTAAATATGAACACATTCTGATGGCTGCAACACTCCAAAAAAAGTTGGGACAGAGGCTAAATAAAAGTGAGAAGATGATAGAATATCCAAGTTAAACGGTTTTGAAACATTCCACAATAAGGATCATGAAAGGGTAAAACTACCAAAGTCTCAGTCTTTGCAAGCAGAGATGGGCCATGGATTTCCACTTTATGTCAAACGTAATGTGAGAATTGTGAAACTGTTCAAAAATAACATTTCACAATGCAAGATTGCAAATAATTTAGCCACACATCATTCCTATTCCGAGATGCTGTCGGGTTCTCTGGATCCGATCTCATGCTATGAAAGACAGTGGAAATGTGTGCTATGGTCCGGTGAGTCCACATTTCAGCTCGTTTTTGGGAAAAACAGATATCGAGTTCTCCATGCCAAAGTCATAGGGACCATCCAGACTTTTATCAGTAACAGGTGCAAAACCCATCATCTGTCATCGCATGATGGTAGATCAGTGCCTACAACAAGGGTGACTTGCCTATGTGTGAAGGTACTATTGAGGCTGAGGCATATATTGGGATTGTACAGAGATATATCTTTTCCCGGGAAGTCCCTGGTCATTAGAGCGACACAATGTCAGGCCTCATTCTACACATACAACAACAGTGTGGTTTTGTAGGCACAGAGTGGATGTGCTTGACAGGCCTGTGTCATGAAGAAGAGAATAAGGCAACAAAGACCACAGACTGCTGAGGTGAAGTCATGTATCAAACAAGAAAATTCCACTTGCAAAACTGCAGCAATTAGTATAATCAATTCAAAATCAATTTAAAAATGTAATCAAAACGGAAAATGATGTAGCACAGTTGTAAGCATTCTTCTGTCCCAACTTTTTTGGGGGGAGTTTGTTGCAGCCATTAAAAATCTAAATTTGTTTATATTTACAAAATACAATTAAGTTAGTGAAACATTTGGAAGACATCGGAGATCTTTTCTTTGATCATTTTTTCTTTGACACAGATTCTAGTTTTTATTGCATTTTACAAAATGTCCCAACTTTTCTGGAAATGGGATTGTATAATAGAGTGCTGCAAAAATCCTGAAACATTTTACCATTTCCAGTTCCAGAGTTTCTGGTCAAACGCCTGAATAAGGTCTGTGGTTAACACAAGCTCAATATATTTTCACCTTTTTTCTACAACATAAAATACATCAGAAATACGCTCTTGTGACTTTTTTTTTTAAAAGCTTGTCTTGAAGTCTTGAAAAAGGAAATTGCTAACTAGTGGCCTAAATGGGGCTACAGAATTTGTTGGGGATATTAAACGTCACCACACCAAACAGGAAAACTCATCTACTCAATTAGTCCGCTTTCATAGCCTGGTTGTGTTTATAATCACGCCCCTGCCAACTATTCGGTTACATTTTTACATAAAATGTTTAACCCAAACGTTGGGTTAGTCCATATTTGACCCAAAGTTGGGTTGAAACAGCCCAGCATTTTTTAGAGTGTATACTATATATATATTCTTTTAAAAGTTCCCTGTCAGATGTTAAAACTGTCTGGAGATGATGTTTATGAATGTGACTTTGTCCATTTGCTCTTTTTATACAACAGATTTGATATGTTCAATTCTTTGTGAATACTGCTTGTTTCTTTGTGAATTATAGTTTTTTTTTTTTTTTTAAATCTGTATGTGACACT
>NW_015643244.1:81534-90468 GCF_001515625.1 Sinocyclocheilus rhinocerous | reverse complement strand
AAGAAAAAAATTTTTTTTTTTTTTTTTTTTTTACAGATTGTGACGTTGAAGTCATGCAAACTGCAGTGTAGTTCGTTTATAGCCTTCGTTTACCATTTAACTTCTGGCAATTGCTTTTAGGTTTCAAAATTCATCAAAGTAATGTTAATTTGTGAAGATTATCATGATGAGCAAAACGTGTAAGAATCCTAACCTTTTGTTAGTCACAGGGCTTATTTTCTGCAACAATCCGCATCAAAAGGACATCTATTTGTTGAATTTCACAATAAAATTGTTCCTTAAGAGCAACAACGCCTATCGTGATTATTAGACAGGAGGCATGCTGCACTACAAATAAGGTTTAGTGAAGTTTTATTCATGCATCAACTAAAAACAGCTCAAATGACTATTGGTTCGTTAAACTGAAAAACGATTAAAATAGTGAAATTAATATTTTAATCCAGGCCTATTTTGAAATATCAATTACCAAAACCTTACTTATTCAAAATCGCCTACCATGCATTTATGATAAATGGGCATGTTTACAATTGAGTTTGTTTATAAAATAAATTGGAACCTCAATGGATTCTACAGCTCATACAACTCTGAATTATGCAACAGTTTGTTCAGCTGAACTACAGTTTTATTTTCTAAACAGCTAAAGCAATGTGAAGTGGACTAACATTTAGTGTACTCTAGTTTTCATGGCACCCTAAAAGCAAATGATGCAATAAATCATGGCGCAATAGTTTCAGCTAGATAACAATCTTAATATCAATTTCTGGGATTGTTACGAAAGTTTGTTAAGAGGTGAAAACCGAGGGTTTGATGTGAACTCCTTTACAACCCTGATAGCACACGCACGTCACAGAGGCACATTCAGTGGGTGTGTTTTTATGGACAATGTCATTTATGGGGCACTTGCTACACTCTAAAAAATGCTGGGTTGTTTCAACCCAACATTGGGTCAAATATGGACTAACCCAACCGTTGGGTTACATTTTTACATAAAATGTTTAACCCAAACGTTGGGTTAGTCCATATTTGACCCAAAGTTGGGTTGAAACAGCCCAGCATTTTTGTACCACGAAACACTGAAAGGCAAAATATCATAAATTTCATAGGCTAAAATACATTGTAAAACGTACATGCCAAATTTGATATTTCTTGTAACTATATGGTGTTTAAGAGGCATTTAACCTTTTTCCAATAATTATTAAAGAGAGTGTAAGGAAAATGTGAGGAGAGGTCAAAACCAGGGAGTTGGGTTAAACTTTTTTTTTGTGAATTATAGTTTTTTTTTTTTTTTTAAATCTGTATGTGACACTTATTGTGTAATAGGTTGAGTTTATTACTTTATATTAGAATGATTTCTAAAGGACAATGTGACACTGAAGACTGGAATAATGATGCTGAAAATTCAGCCTAGCAATCACAGGAATAAATTACATTATACAATATATTAAAATAGAAAATTTTTCACAATATTCCTGTACTTTCATAATATTACTTTTATTTATATATATATATATATATATGTGTGTGTGTGTGTGTGTGTGTGTGTAGACAGAGTGCCATCAAAAACTGTTTTAGTTCTGTATTGAATTATTTCTCTATTTGAGTTGACCCATCACAGTGCTGAGTATTCAGAGTAACTCCAGCCGATCAAGTGCTTCCAAACACACACAGATCTGCTCTGTCTTTTGGCAGAAGAAACCAAACAAACCTCAAAAAGGCTAGCAGTGAGTTCCTCCAGCTCCTGCCCCAGCTGGTCTCTCACTTTAGAAAGCCTCTCACACTCCTCGTCTTTTAACTTAAGCTCCTTCAGACACATGCAATGACATGAACAGAATACACAAATGAAAAACAGAACAGAAAAATAGGGAATGTATGGCTCATTCTCTCTTTTTGCCAATGACATCAATGTAAAAGGGTGAATGATACAACACACACTACAGTATTGTTTTACAAAAAAAAATTTAAATACTGTTGGAAGATACAGTAAATGTGAAATTTTACTGACAGCAGCAGATGCAGTCTGGATTCAAACCTGTGGAAAAGCATGACTGGTAAATGTTTGCTACGTGCTAGGCAGTTATTATTGTTAGCTAAACCTATTAAAAAAAAAAGGGTTAATTGAAATACAGCTGAAATAAAATAAAATATTAATATTAGATAAAAAAAAAAAACTTAAACTTATTTTTTCAGTTAGTTTCCAAGGCAACATTTCTAATTTTCATTTAAGTTTTTAAACTGAAGTACTAAAATTATTACAATTAAAATCAATTAAAATGAAATATAGATATAAAAAATGACAAAAGCACATAACAAAAACACTCAAAATGAAAATATAAAAATAACTAAACTCAAAATATACTATAATAGTATATAAATAATACTAAAACAACATTGCTGCTAGGACATGTCTTACATTAATTTATGCTTGGGTTTAATATATCATTCATTTGGGGTCAGTATGTATGCATGTATGTTTTATTTATTTATTTAAATACATTTTATTCAGCTATAAATCTTTTATTCCACAAGAATGCATTACACTAATCAAAAGTTACAGTAAAGACGTTCAAAATGTTTTCTTTTTTTTTCAAATAAATACTGCTTTTTATTTATTAATCAGTTAACTTTCTATTTTAGCAAAGAAACAGAAAGCTGAAGAAAAAACTTGGGGGGGGGGACTAAAATATTAAGCAGCAAAATCTGTTTTGTACACATTCATAATAACAAGATAACCATAATAATAAGAACCATTATTAATAACCATGACCCAATAATAATTGAGCACCAAATCAACATATTAGCACAATTTCTGAAGGATGATGTGACACTGAAGATTGCAGTAATGGCTGCTGAAACTGCCACTACAGGAATAAATAGATTAAAGGGGACATCGGATTTTTCACTTTTACATGGTGTTTGCATATAAATGTATCTTAGCACTGTGTGAACATGACCACCCTACAATGATAAAAATCCATTCACTCCTTTTTTTTTGTAATCCCCAAAAAACCTAAAGAGTCTCAATTATCAAGTCGTTTTGATTTTCTAATTAGTATGACGTCATATTGCTCAGGCACCACCCACGACCGCTGACGGACTGTCCCGTATTAGCATATTTCCACCCTCTGCCAGTTGTACACTGTCCGCCATTTTCTCTGCATTTGAGCAGCTGTAGCAACAACAATGTCTCGTAAGCAATGCAGGTGTTTTGTACTTGGAACATAAGAGTCTTCATTTTCTCCCGACATCAGAGCCACTGAGGATGCACTGGATTAGTTTTGTTTTTGAAGGTAATGTGCCACTGAATACGTCTAAATTTGTTTATGCCTGTGCAAATCATTTTACTCCAGATTGCTTTCTGAACGAGGGACAATTTCAAGGCAGGTTTTGCTAAAAAGTTGAAACTCAATGATGGATCAGTACCCACTGTTCATGATCCAGCTGCACCTCTAGAAGAAGTAAGTCTCACACTTTATATATTTTTTATGATTATTTGCAAATCGCCACAGAAGAGAGGGGTGGGGTGAACAGTAGCTCATTAGCATTTAAAGAGCCATGCACCGAAACGGGTCGCTGTGAACAGAGCTGTTTTTGACAAGGTAAAAATGGTGTTGTTTAACACGACCAGGAATTTTAACGAAAGTATGTTGCAGACATTTCATGAAGACCCTAAAGAATCATACCAACTTGTGGAAAATGGGCATCTGGTGTCCCCTTTAAAATAGAAAACAGCTGCTTTAAATTGTAGAAATATTTGACAATATTACTCTTTGTTTGATCAATTATTTGCAGTTTTGGTGAGCATAAGAGACCTTCTAAAACAAAAAAAAAAAAAAAAAAAAAGTCAGGATTGGACAACCCTGGCCTACAACGAAATCACCCTCAATGTTTGTGAACCATAGACTCTGGGATCAAAGAAACCAGTGTGATTTGATAGTAGTCTGGCTTGAAACACAATACCCAGTTTAAGCGCTAACACTGAAGTGAGGCAAACACAGACACGCCCCTTGAGGGTGATAGACATGCCCCCTGCTGCTAACTCTTTGTTTGGTCAGTATTATGCGACTTTCATTTTTCTTTGCATCTTGTACTGGCAGCTTTAGGATACACTGAGGTGTTGAGATGTGATGGAGTGTGTTCAGACTCAGCCAAGTGTGGCATCATTTTGACTCTCATCTCTCAATCACTACGAGGAACTCATATCAGACTGATATCTGTGTGATCCTGTGCTAGCAGAGCACATTTTCTCAACATCTGGCCATGTGTCAACAGGATAAGACTTTTACTACTAGCTTTTTTGAATAAAAACATAATCAAAATAATCAAAGCAATTTCATACACTTTAAACGTTCAGTTTACTCAGACAACAATTCACCTATTTAATGTTGGCATGAAATAAAATCCACCATATCTATATTTTTAATGCACATTTGTTTTATTGTTAACCATTCATCAGATATTTCCAATTTTTGTTTTATGTTGAATGTGACGAAAAAAAAGATTAATGTTTAATATTTAATCAAACATAATGTGAATGTTTAATGTGTCATAACTTGATCTTCTGGTGAAATGACAAACTTCTCTCTGGTGACGTATGGCAGATTTCTCCAATCACTAAGCTTGCATAAAGTCACATTCAGATGTGCCTCCATCCAATCAACAACTGATGAACTGAACCTGTCCTACATTTTTTTTTCTTCGATTACCAGATTCACTCAAATGTATATCGCATCATGAAAGAAAAGATCTGTCGCTTTAAATTTAAAATGTCATGTAAACATTTAGTCTGACTGAAAACATTCCAGTCCAGTGTTACGAACTCAAACTAATAAACTTCACCCATCATGTACACTACAGTTGGACTCGGCATTGTGCACACATTCAGAAATACAGAGCTGACGTGTGACATGTATCTGATCTTATTCAGTTATACTTTTTTCTTATGCAAAACCTGTTGAAGCTTGATTATAATATTATAATATATATAGACTCACATGTGTAACAAACATCAGACTGTGACTGAGTGGAACAGAAAACTAAACCACAATGGAGCTCATCTTCAATACCTAACATTAACATCACAACTCCAAAATATGAGCTGTCCTTTATCAAAATAGTTAGATGTAAGACTAGGTTGTTTATATTTAGCAACCGTTCTTTAAACAAACCTGTCCAGCATTTGTCGAACAAATTCTTCTCTTCAAGAAACAGCTCTTTTGTGGCTGTGTTGAACTGCTATTTTCAGATCATGTCACAATATTTTATAAATACCGATGTTATGACATGATATTTCCATAAAGGAAAAGGACAGATGTCAAGCTGGATTATTGGAAATTTAAACATCAGAAGCAGTTCCTCACTTCATCATATCCACTTTGGACTATCGGCATGAAGCCTGGTCTACTCTGCAGCTAATTCTGGGCCAGAAACGTCTACTTAGACAGGAAAATTCTGTCTGACTGACATATAACCAGACCAGCCTTTGTATTACATGCCATTTAGGGGCAGAACTATCTGAAATGGCTGATATCACAGCATTAAATTGACATAGAACAATGTCAAAATATAATATATATATATTATTTTTTTTGCACAATATTAACAGCCATCTTTTCTTCCTTATTGTGATATCTCAGTGAAATGGCTTCTCAAATGAGAAAAAAATAAAAAATAAAGTAATGCGGAGCTGGATTTTGTCCATTGGGAATTGAATGGATTGTGGTAGTTTGCTAATTGCTGCAATCTCATGTGAGTGACAGGTTGTTAAAGAGAAGAGGTTATTGTTTAAAATTTACAGAAATTAATAATATGTTCTAAAAATAATAATAATGATGTGCACTAAAAATATAATGAACATTGCAATATTCCATAAAAAATAGGAATTGTCCATTTTCATTCCATTGTGACTTTGCCACAAACGAATTAAATGACAATTAATTCTTAAGAAGTTTCACTGTAGCAGTCTAGTCAACATAGTTTCTCATGGTGTACTGATGTTAACCGTTGCTCACTGACTACAGGAGATTGAGTTGCTGTCAGTCAATAAGACTCCAGCTTTGAGAGGAAGCAGATTTTCAATAATATAATATTGTGTTTTTTTACTTTTGTGCAAAAATTTGTAGGGCTGGGTACTGACACAAATTTCACTATTCTGTTTGACTTCACAAGCTTGCGATCTGATTCAATTCCAAACTTGATTCCATTCCATATGGATTCATTTGGATATATATCAGGTACAGTACAGTACAATTACAATTACATGTATAAAGGTTGTACATTACTATAATATAAAAGGTTCAAATTAACTGATGATAAGGTGGATAACACTGATAAGGCAGTTTTAGAATAATAATATGTTATAATAATAACTTTTTACTCAACAAAAAAGGAACATCCCTTTTTCAGGATACAGTATTTTAAAGTTAATTTAGTAAAATCCAAATAAGCATTATAGATCTTCATTGTAAAAAGGGATTACACAATGTTTTTCATGCTTTTTCAATAAACCATAAACAATTATTGCACCTGTGAAACAGTCCTTCAGACACTTAACAGTTTACAGGCGGTAGGCAATAAAGGTCACAGTTATAATAACTTAGGACAATAAAGAGACCTTTTTACTTATTTTTTATTTTTACTGTTTTTGAAAAACACCATGAGAAAGATGTCCAGGGTTCCTGATCAACTGAGTAATCATGCCATATTCCTGCTGCAGTGAGGCATGAGGACTGCACTGTTTTTCCAAAGCAATAAACTACAATGTCCGTAATGTAAGTCGACTAAGACAGTGTTTCTTGTGCTACTAGGAGATGGTCCTTGCCGTGGCAAACTATGTGTAACCATGTGACCCCCCAGATGTGTTTGATTTCCACCAAGTGCCTTGGTGTAAGCGTGGGGAAGCAAGAACTGGCAAATCTGCTGCAGTATATTGAATGATTTTTCTGAGGTAAATGTGATGTTACATGACATTGTTTACAAGCTGTTTTATTGGTGTCTTTCCACAGTTGAAACACTGACTGAGCCATTACATGAGACGTGATACATTTCAGCAAGTTAGGCTTTCTTTTAACATACCTCCATGTAGTGTTGTCACGGTACCAACATTTCAGTATTTGGTACCAATACCAGTGAAAATCCACGGTTCTCGGTACCAATTTCGGTACCAAAGCAAAACACAAAAACATGCTAATTAAAAAATTTGACTATACTTTCATTTAATCCAAAATGTGTACATATTTAATTTTAAAGGGCTTTTAAAAACTTCTAGAGTTATTCAGCCAAGAATAACAACTAACTAGTTAGCTAAAAAAAAAAAGCCCAGAACTGCTTTTCTGACTGATATGACACAATGTTAAATTTTTACATTCTCTAACACGCATATTTTAGATTCACAATTCATTTAAAAGCCTCTGGTGTGTAAAAATAGTAAACATCATCATGTCCTCCTGTTTTTTTACCCTAATACCCTTAAAAGTTTACCCTGATACCCTTAAAAGCTATAGGAGCATTAAATAGTTAATAAAGAAACTTCATTCTAATGCTCATTATATTAGCGTTAGCCGCGCTTATGCTAACGATTAACTACTCTAATAACAGCGATGTTCATTTCAATCCGACATTCAAATTAAAATATTGAATAATATGCATAACATAAGCGGTGTTTCCCACAGACTTGCACTCTATTTGTGGCGACATATATATGCAGATTCATTCTCTGCCAGCAGGAGGAGCTTGTAGAGCAGGAGAGATAAGAGGTTTCCCTGGTAACCGCTGTAAACAAATAAGCGCTGTGCTCACAAACGCTGCTTTATCAGGCATTACAGGCAAGATGAAATGAAAATGACATCCATAATTTTCTGAAGACAGTCGGTTTCCTTCAGAAATACAGTGATATAAAAACACCCGCACCGGGTTTCGACTTTGACACGTGCAGTGCTCCTGTTTATTCAACGAACTCTTTGCTTGAACTCTTTCATTTGATCCGGGTGTCTGTCTTTAAAGTGTTTAGTTAGTTTTATGTGTTTCCTCATTTTGAGGTCGCCATGTCTCAGTGCTTTTATGAAGAGAGCGCATCTGCGCACCTTTCGGATAGCGCATCAAGAACCGGGTTGACCGGGTACTTGGCCACAAATAAATCAATGTATGGGAAACACTCTAAATATTAAAAATTAAAATGAAACTTACCTGCTTGAACTCTTTCATTTGATCCGGGTGTCTGTCTTTAAAGTGTTTAGTTAGTTTTATGTGTTTCCTCATTTTGAGGTCGCCATGTCTCAGTGCTTTTATGAAGAGAGCGCATCTGCGCACCTTTCGGATAGCGCATCAAGAACCGGGTTGACCGGGTACTTGGTACCACCGGTACTTAAAAAAACCTGGTACCGTAACGTTTTAATTTGACTACAGACAAGTTTACAAGACAAGTACCGGGTCTTTTGACAACACTACCTCCATGTTTATTTGACTATAACTAATAGTAAGGAGGAAGAGATGATCAGTTCATGTACGATCCGTGCTTCTCCATTAAAGAGTGCAGTATTTATTGTTTGAATTTTAGTATTGTGAATATTGAACAGCAGGCGCACAACAAATAATGTTTTGTGACGTTTTGTCTACAGCACACATCATCTGAAAACCTGCATAGACTAAATTATCTATTCCTGGAATTAAAGGGGTCATATGATGCGATTTACATTTTTCCTTTCTCTTTGGAGTGTTACAAGCTCTTGGTGCATAAAGAAGATCTGTAAAGTTGCAAAGACTAAAGTCTCAAATCCAAAGAGATATTCTTTATAAAAGTTAAGAGTCAACCACTCCTACCTAAAATGGCTCGTTCTTCTAACTAGGGATGCACCGATACCGATACTGGTATCGGTATCGGGCCCGATACTGGCCTCCTGTACTCGTACTCGTACTCGTTAAAATGCCCCGATACCAAAC
>NW_015643244.1:60380-81003 GCF_001515625.1 Sinocyclocheilus rhinocerous | reverse complement strand
ATCACAATATGGTAGGGGCGTAACATTTCCGTCACACGCTTGAGGTATTCGGCCAATCACAACGCACTGGATAGCTGGCCAATCAGAGCACACCTCGCTTTTTTAGAATGATGAGCTTTGTAAAAATCGACACGTTTCAGAAAGGCGGGGCATAGAGGAGAAACAATAATGTACATTATATGGAAAATAATGTGTTTTTTGAACCTTAAACCGCATAAACACCAAATACACAAAATAATGTTCTTTTTAGCAACGTCATATGACCCCTAATTAATATTGTTTAATCAAAATGAGAATCGGTTATTTTCAACCCAGCCCTCTAGACTTTTCTGTTGTGAAATTACACAATGAATAATGAAATGAATAAATGTAAGTGTAGATCAGTGAGTGTCAATGACATTTGTTTAGTGTCTCACCCGTTGTGCTTTGGCAAGCTCCTCCTTTAGCTTCTCATAACCTTTCTCTCGGACCTCCATTACTGACGGACTTCTGAGACGGGACATACTGTCTGTGCTCAGGCCCAGAACATCTTCTCCATCAGCCGATGGGACGTTGCCATCCACCACATCCACAGCGGATGCGGGATCATTTGCACTGCGGAGACAAACATCGATTTGATTTTGAAACTTTCTCTTCAGTCTAAAAAGAGCTTTTACTGAAACTAAGGGGAGGGGGAGGGATTATTGCCCAGCCCTCTCGGTAGCGCACACATCATCAGAAAGGTAATGATGCCGAGCATGAAAAAATATTGAATTTTAAAACATAATACACACAGATAAATCATTTATAATAAACAATGCAACTTTCCATAAAAAGTAAGAGTTGTCCATTTTGATTTCATGGTGACTTCAACTCCAACATCCAGGTACATACAGTAATCATCAAAAGTTTGGAAACATATCATTTTTAAGTGCTTTTAATGAAGTCTCTTATGTTTACCAAGGCTGCATTTATTTGATCAAAAATTCAGAAAAACAGTAATATTGTGAAATTCATATTTGAAAAATGCCAAATATATCGGCCTTGGCGACTAGTGTAGACACTGTGTTTCGCCTGGTTCACCTGCTGCCCCATGTTCCAGGAGTCTTACCTGCCATTGAGGGTGTCCTCTGTGCCCAGGTGTCGTGGGGCCGAGTACACAGGCTGGGTGGGCAGCTGGTCGGCTCTGAGAGCATTGGGTGCATTCTGGCCAGAAGACAGAGAGTGTGTGCGGTACAGTGTGCTAGGGGGAGCGTTGTGCTTTGGTGGGCTCGGGTCGATAACGCCATGAAGATCTGGGGTGGTGGGTGACGCCAGGTTCACCTCATGGAAACCTTCGAGCGGTTCACTGGCCATCGCCCCAAATATCTTCATACAGTACTCTGTGCAAACAACAGGATAGGTAGTTCAATTACTAGAGCAAATAAAACCAAAATCCAATGTCTATGATCAAAACCATCTGATTAGGATGTGCAAAATTACATATTTTTAGCTAACTAGCCCTGAATGATTATGTGTTTAATATAATGGTACACTTTACAATAAGGTTTCACATAAACTAAAATTGAATAACAGTTAACATGAACTAAAGATGAATAATACTTCTACACCATTTATTGATATTAGTTAATGTTAATCTCAACATTTACTAAAATATTTTTACGGTCAAAAGTCGTATCTGTTAATATTAGTTACCTTTTTATTAACTAACATGTACAAAGGTTAAAAAAGGCTGTAAAAATACATTGCTAAATGTTAGTATAAGTTAGTTTGTTTAACAAACAAGACCTTATTGTAAAGTGTTACCAATATAATAATTGTGTTCTGTTCTGGCTCCACCAGCTTTAGTTTGGGTTTTGGCTCCCTCTACTGGTCATTTTGTATGCTACCGCTTGAATTTATATTATTCAGTTTCCGGGTCAGAGGGTAGCGTGCGCTGCACATAATAGCGCAGTTTTGTTGTTGCATCATTCCATCGTATTAACAACACTTAACGAGGCACTGCCTGTAAGTAAAGTTAGATTATTGTTGATTTATGTTGTTATGCATGTATATCAAGGATTACATATGGAAATATTTGTTTTCATAATACGTGATTGTGAAATACGTAGTTCTGTGTATAGTACAAGATCTTTGAACCGCTTAAGCTCATATTAAGCATTTATTTCTCCGTTTATTTATGTTGTGTAATCATTTTGCATAATTATCTCATGTTAGATAAAATTGGACGCAACGCTTTTCATGTAACAGTTTATTTATACGATCTTTGTTTTGTTTTGCAGTTTTACACATTTTACTCAGTAAATCATCTGAACTACGACTTCCTGGTGTCAAGTCAGTTTATTGAGTAGAAGTGTTTAGCTTGCTGGATACGAAGCCAGTACAGTAAAAAGGCAAGCTTCTTACAAGAGTTGTATATCACGGAAGCAGAAAGCAACCGCGTTGTTGTCCACGGCATAGAGGCTAACACAACAACGGCAGTCATGGAAGATGACAAAAGTCAGTCAGCGCCATCACGACACTCTGTGTCTTCCAGCAAGTCCACGGTCAGTATGGCAGCAACAGTGGCAAGAGTGAAGGCAGAAGCTGCACAGGCAAGAGCCTTATTTGCGAAAAGAGAAATGGACATTAAAATAGAGAAAGCTCACCTTGAAGCAACATTGGATGTAATCGAGAAGGAGAGAGAGGCGGAAGCTGCAATGGCGGAAGCGGCAGTCATGGAAGCTGCTGTCGCGGATCTAGAAATGAAAAAGTCACATCATAGTTCATCTATCCACCTTCCACAGCAAAGTCCTATGCAACGTACTGAAGAGTATGTAAAACAACACAGTGAACCTAGTGACACTGTAGCAACCAAAGAGAATTCAAAGCCTGAATTAGCACAAGATATAGAGGATAATAAAGGGAGAAAGCTTTCTTCACCAGTCTATCATGTTCTGTCCTCTTGGAACGCTAGTGAATACAGTGGCAGTGAGAAAGGAGAGCAGTGCAAACCTCCTGTTCCTCAGTCATCACATGGCTTCACACGCCATTCTAAGAGTCCAGCTGCTCCAATGCCCCATTCTGGACGAAACTTAAGTCATCCAACTCATCATTCTGCACATGATGCAGTCACACACGACTTAGCGAAGTTCTTAGCACGAAATCAGCTGGTGACATCAGGGCTTAACAAATTTGACGACCGTCCCGAAAATTATCTTGCTTGGAAATCATCATTTCTCAATGCCATCAAAAACCTTGATCTTTCAGCAGGTGAGGAATTTGATCTATTGATTAGGTGGTTAGGGAGAGAGTCAGCAGATCATGCCCGTCGCATTAAATCTGTAAATGTAAGAAATTTACCTGCTGGTCTGGAATTGATCTGGGAGAGGCTAGATACGACCTACGGATCTCCAGAAGCTATTGAGAAAGCCCTTTTCACGAAAATAGAGACTTTTCCAAAGATATCAGCTAAAGACCACCATAAACTCAGAGAACTAGGAGACCTGCTTTTAGAGATAGAAGCAGCTAAGAGTGGGGGTGATCTACCTGGGCTCACGTATCTAGATACGTCCAGAGGTGTTAACCCAATTGTGCAAAAGTTGCCCTTTGGATTACAGGAAAAGTGGATGATGCAGGGTTCGCATTATAAATACACATATGGGGTTCCTTTTCCTCCATTCTCCTTTTTTGTTAAGTTTGTGTGTACAGAAGCAAGAGCACGCAACGATCCGAGCTTCAACCTTTCTTCGCTCACCATAGCCTCTGGTGGAAAAGACAGGTATAGTGAAAGCCACACCCATGTTCAGAAACCTGTCTCAGTCCATAAGATGGATGTGATGACCTCCTCTAATCTGTCTCATGTCAAGAGTTTTCAGAGAGGAGCCGATGAGATCGATAAACAATGTCCAATACATCGTAAGCCCCATCCTCTCAAGAAATGCAGAGGCTTTAGAGAGAAACCACTAGAGGAAAGCATGAGGATTCTAAAGGAGCTGTCCTACACATATGGGGTTCCTTTTCCTCCATTCTCCTTTTTTGTTAAGTTTGTGTGTACAGAAGCAAGAGCACGCAACGATCCGAGCTTCAACCTTTCTTCGCTCACCATAGCCTCTGGTGGAAAAGACAGGTATAGTGAAAGCCACACCCATGTTCAGAAACCTGTCTCAGTCCATAAGATGGATGTGATGACCTCCTCTAATCTGTCTCATGTCAAGAGTTTTCAGAGAGGAGCCGATGAGATCGATAAACAATGTCCAATACATCGTAAGCCCCATCCTCTCAAGAAATGCAGAGGCTTTAGAGAGAAACCACTAGAGGAAAGCATGAGGATTCTAAAGGAGCTGTCCGTCTGTTATAGATGCTGCTCATCGAACAAACACGTCGCTAAGAATTGTGATGTGTCAATCAAATGCTCTGAGTGCGAGAGTGACAAACACCTGGCTGCTCTCCACCCAGGCCCATCACCATGGCGTTCTGATTCTATACCTCCTTTACAGCACGGCGGGGAGAGTGAAGAGTCCTGTGGTGGTGACGTGTCATCAAAATGCACCAAGGTCTGTGGCAAAGGGTTTAGTGAGAAGTCATGCGCTAAAATATGTCTTATAAATGTTTATCCTGCTGGAAGCCCCGACAAAAGCAAACGGATTTACGCCATCATAGACGAGCAGAGCAACAGATCTCTGGCGAGGTCAGAGTTTTTTGACATGTTCAATGTTCAAGGGACCTGTGCTTTATATACATTGAAAACATGTGCTGGAGTCGTTGAAGCATCTGGTAGAAGACCGCAAGGGTTCATCATTGAGTCTGCAGATGGTGAGATTAGTTTTTCACTTCCTACTCTTATGGAATGCAATAGTATGCCAGACAACAGAGACGAAATACCAACTGCTGCTGCCGCTCTGCATCATAGTCATTTAGAAGTAATAGCAGACAAGATACCACCCATTGATCCAAATGCTGAAATACTGCTCCTGCTAGGAAGAGACATAATAAGAGCGCATAAAGTTCGCAGACAACTCAACGGTCCTCATGATGCGCCGTATGCCCAAAAATTGGACCTCGGCTGGGTCATTGTGGGAAACGTGTGTCTAGGGAAGTGTCACAAGCCCTCTCCAGTGAACTGCATGAGAACACACATCTTAGAGAATGGCAGACCAAACTATTTCAGTCCATGCGATAATCACATTGTACTGAAGGAGAAGTTTAATGAGAAAACCCAGTTACAAAAACCATCAGGCTTATCCAGCTGCAGACTTCACTCAGTCTTTCAGCAGACCGAGGATGACAATAAATTTGCACCTTCAATTGAGGACGAAATATTCCTGGACATAATGGAAAAGGAATTCTCCAAGGACTCAAGTAACAGCTGGGTGGCACCACTACCATTTCGTGAGTCAAGGAGACGCTTGCCCAACAACAGAGAGTACGCTGTTAAACGTTTCATGTCTCTACGTCGCAACCTTGATAAACGGCCAAAGATGAGAGAGGATTTTACAGAATTCATGCAGAGAATACTCGACAATAACCATGCAGAGCTAGCACCTCCTTTACAAGTTGGCCAGGAGTGCTGGTATCTTCCAACGTTTGGTGTGTATCATCCCAAAAAGCCAGAGCAAATTCGAGTTGTCTTTGACTCTAGTGCAAAGTTTGATGGGATATCTCTGAACGACGTACTGCTGTCAGGGCCAGACCTTAATAACAGCCTGTTAGGGGTCCTCTTAAGATTTCGAAAAGATCCTGTTGCCATCACAGCCGACATACAGCAGATGTTTCACTGCTTCTTGGTTCGGTAGGACTGTCGTGATGTTTTGCGCTTTCTGTGGCATCGTGACAACGATCTGACTAAGGAGGTCGTGGACTACAGGATGTGAGTTCACGTATTTGGTAACAAACCGTCGCCAGCAGTGGCCATTTACGGAACACGTAGAGCTGCCAGAGAAGAAGAAAAGGAATACGGCAGTGATGTAAGAAAAATCATTGAACAAGATTTTTATGTAGATGATGCTTTAAGGTCATTTCCTACAGAGGAGGAGGCAATTGATGTACTCAGAAGGACACAGGAGGCACTTGCAGTCTCAAACCTTAGACTCCATAAAATTGTGGCGAACAGAGCCAAAGTAATGAATGCCTTTCTGAATGAAGACTTGGCAAAGGATATCAAATATCTTGATCTCTCCACGGACGACTTACCTGAGCAGAGAAGTTTAGGGGTACAGTGGAATCTAATGTCAGACACGTTCACCTTCCAGGTGCCTAACACTGAAAAGCCATACACGCGAAGAGGAGTGCTTTCAACAGTGAATAGCTTATTCGATCCTCTTGGATTCCTGGCACCAATCACAATTCAGGGACGTCTACTTTTAAGAGAACTCTCATTGGAAACACAAGAGTGGGACACACCACTACCCGAGAACAGACATGACGAGTGGATGCGGTGGTGTGATTCACTGTAAGACTTGAGAAATATGAGCATTCCACGAATGTATGTAACCATTCCTCTTTCTGCAGCCAAACACACAGAAATATGTGTCTTCTCAGATGCCTCCATGAAAGCTATCTCAGCTGTAGCATACTTGAGAACCTCTGATCAGAAAGGCAATACAGAGGTTGGCTTTATCCTTGGCAAAGCTAGGTTGGCCCCAAAGTCTAATCTCTCCTAGTACCTAGGCTAGAATTATGTGCTGCAGTCCTAGCTGTCGAAATGTCTGAACTCATCACGGATGAGATTAATCTAAAACCTGACAGAATAAGGTTCTATACAGATAGTAAAGTAGTGTTAGGCTACATCTATAACGAGTCCAGAAGATTTCATGTATATGTGAGCAACAGAGTGCATCGCATCAGACAATCTACTCAGCCTGAACAATGGAAGTACGTGTCCTCTGAGCAAAATCCTGCCGATCACGTCTCTCGTTCTGTTCCATCTGCCAAGCTTGAGACCACAAACTGGCTCACAGGACCTTCATTCTTGCACCAGTCAGCAGAGCAGCTTTTCGAGTGCCCGCATTCATACGACCTTGTTGACCCAGAGGAAGATGTTGAAATTCGCTCAGAGGTTCATGTCTTCTCTACCCACATCAAAGTGGATCAGTTAAGTACTAGAAGATTTGAACGATTCTCAAAGTGGACCACAGTCGTCAGAGCTGTGGCTCGACTGCATCACATTGTCTGTTTTTTCAGTAAACCAAGGGATGATAGTTGGTGCACTGGTTGGCACTTGTGCTCAAATGGCCTATCTGTAAGCGATCTTCTGAAGGCAGAGGAAATAATTATCAAGAGTGTACAACACGAAGTGTATCAGGAGGAGCTGAAATGCATCACTTCCACAGGTGAAATTCCCTCACATAGTTCACTTTTAAAGCTGAATCCAGTCATTGATAGCAATGGGCTGCTAAGAGTTGGCGGCCGCATCAGGCAAGCAGAGCTAGGAGATAAAGAAATAAATCCCCTCATCCTCCCAGCTCACCATCACATCACAGCCCTACTGGTCAGACATTTCCATGAACGTGTGCAGCATCAGGGCAGACATCTGACTGAGGGCAGCATAAGGTACAATGGCTTTTGGATAATTGGAGCCAAGAGATGCATTAACAGTATCATCCATAAATGTGTCACCTGCCGTAAATTAAGAGGCAAAATAGAGGAACAACAGATGGCCGACTTATCAGCGGAAAGACTGCAGATGGATCCACCCTTTTCCTATGTTGGTTTAGACGTGTGTGGGCCATGGGAGGTGATCACACGCCGCACAAGGGGTGGCCAAGCCAATAGTAAGAGGTGGGCAGTGTTGTTCACGTGCATGTGTACCAGAGGAGTTCACATTGAGGTGATTGAGTCAATGACTTCTTCAAGTCTCATCAATGCTCTCAGGAGATTATTTTCTATCAGAGGTCCGGCCAAGCAACTGCGCTCCGACTGTGGGACAAATTTCGTTGGTGCCTCTAGAGAGCTTAAAATGAGTGAGAACGAACAAACAGCAGTGAGAGAATATCTCCTTGAGCAAAGATGTTCCTGGGTGTTCAATCCACCACTCTCGTCTCATATGGGTGGTGCCTGGGAACGTATGATTGGAATAACCAGACGAATCCTGGATTCAATGCTCCTGAAAGACAGGTACACACAGCTTACCCATGAGGTATTAGTGACATTCATGTCTGAAGTGACAGCCATCATTAATGCACAGCCTCTAGTCCCAGTCTCCACAGATCCTGAATGTCCCTTCATTCTAACACCTTCCATGCTTCTGACACAAAAAGCTGGTAATCTCCTGACTTTACCAGAAGATTTCAGTAAGGAGGACATGTTCCAATGCCAGTGGAAACGGGTACAAGCCCTAGCAGAAACATTCTGGAATAGGTGGAGGAAAGAGTATCTTGGAACTCTTCAGAGCCGTCGCAAATGGTTTCACAAGTATCCAAACATCGAAGAAGGAGACATTGTTCTACTCAAAGACAAACAAGTCAAAAGGAATGAGTGGCCAATGGGGATAACGGTGAAGGCTATTCCCAGTTCAGATGGTCTAGTGAGAAAAGTAGAAGTGAAGACTGTTCAGCATGGGACAACGAAAGTGTATCACAGACCCATATCCGAATTAGTATACCTCTTTTCTTCTGACCAGACTATATAGGCTAGTAACTGTTAGTATTAATGGTATTTTTGAGATACCAGACGGGGAGTGTTCTGGCTCTGCCAGCTTTAGTTTGGGTTTTGGCTCCCTCTACTGGTAATTTTGTATGATACCGTTTGAATGTATATTATTCAGTTTCGGGGTCAGGGGGTAGCGTGCGCTGCACATAATAGCGCAGTTTTGTTGTTGCATCATTCCATCGTATTAACAACACTTAACGAGGCACTGCCTGTAAGTAAAGTTAGATTATCGTTGATTTATGTTGTTATGCATGTATATCAAGGATTACATATGGAAATATTTGTTTTCATAATACGTGATTGTGAAATACGTAGTTCTGTGTATAGTACAAGATCTTTGAACCGCTTAAGCTCATATTAAGCATTTATTTCTCAGTTTATTTATGTTGTGTAATCATTTTGCATAATTATCTCATGTTAGATAAAATTGGACGCAACGCTTTTCATGTAACAGTTTATTTATACGATCTTTGTTTTGTTTTGCAGTTTTACACATTTTACTCAGTAAATCATCTGAACTACGACTTCCTGGTGTCAAGTCAGTTTATTGAGTATAAGTGTTTAGCTTGCTGGATACGAAGCCAGTACATGTTCAATGTCTGCTGGACAAAGCACTACACAGAATGACATGAACATCAGCAAAATATTATATTAAGAGATAATAACCTGTAAGGACGCATTACTATGACTGTAGGGAAATGTGAACATACCATTGTGATGAAGTGATGTTTAAAGCTTTAGAACACAAGTCAGCAGGAAGAGCAGAACAAACTTTTCTCCGCATAAACCACGTCTGATTCCTGATTTGTCTTCACCTACAGACACACAAAACAAGAATTCAAGCCACAGATGAATGAACAGTGAGTCAAGCCCAGAAATAACAGCAGAATTATAAGCAAAATTAAATAAATCTGAGGGTAAATTACACTGAACAGTCACATTTAAAGGCATTGTTCACCCAAAAATGAAAATTCATCATTTACTCATTTTCATGTCGTTTCAAACCCATGAGACTTTTGTTCATCTTTGAAACCCAAATGAACATGAAACCAGATTTTTGTCCCTCCACTGAAAGTCCATTCCACCTAAAGTTCATGAAAGGGCTTTTCACACTGTGCTTAACCCCTAGTTATTGTCGTTCTAAACCCCACTTTTAACCCAGGAACAGGAACTCAGGGTTAACCTTTTTTTTTTATAAAGGGAGATTCCGTTTACCTTATTTGATGATCTCCTTGTATGCGAGTTGATGAATGTTTATACAGTATATGAATAAAAGCCTAAATTAAAACTATTCATCATTTTTAGTGAGTGTGTCTCTTCAGAGGAATTGGACTAAACAGCTCAAATCATGTGGATTATTTTTACAATGTCTTTATGAACTTTATGAAATTTTGGAGGAACTGGCTTTCAGTGGAGGGACTGAAATCTCATTTAAAATATCTTCATTTATGTTTCAAGGATATGTGAAAGTCTTATTGGTTTGGAATGACATGAAGGTGAGTAAATGATGGCAGAATTAAAATTTTTGGTTGAACTTACTAATTTTCAATTACTCAATACAAATGTAAGCAGAAATGAGTCCAGAATGAACACAAACGCGTGTTACTGTAGTTTAGATGTGTGATCACGTCAGAGGTCTTCATGACTCAGTAACTTTTAACTTTTTAAAAACTTAAGAGAATTAGTCAAATTCACATTAGAAGCTATGCTACAATGCAGTGAAGAAAACGTGACACAAATGAAAACGCTTTTATATTTGAGCTTCTTCTTTGTGCGTGCGCTGCTCACACCGGACATTCATCAGTCAACTTCATGAAGTTCATCCAAGGATGCACTTAAAAAATATTGAAAGAGTGTGGGTTGAACACTTCTTGATGCTGCTCCATGTAGGGTCAGTAAAGGTGTAAGTACATAAGAAACATTAATTCAGTCCAGTGTGTCAAAAATGTTTCACTAATCATGTGTCATGAATGCATCAGCTCAGAGTATGTGCATAAGCATATATCTAGGAACTAGCATTCGAACTCTGGGTGTGTATTGTACTCATGAACACTGTAATAAACTGAACAGATATCTGATAGGCTGGAGCTGCTCACTCATCAAATATTGAGCTCTGCTGCTGCTGGAAGTGGTCCGGCTTATCTACACAAGCTCTTACTTTCACCAGTGGAAAATCACTAGTTATCTGTAGCATGAGTGTTTATAACCTCTCGAGTGGATCACGTGTTGATCCATGGACAATGACAGCCTTCATCACAGACTTTTGTAAGATGTAATGGTGGGCTTGAGTACTTGAGTACAACAGTAATCGGTTATAAAAACAAACACAATTGCGTGACTGAATTCTTTTTACAATTTTAAAACACTTCACACCAATCAAAATCGGAAAAAGTGACAAAAAGGCCTAATTTGTAACATTCTGATTGGATATTGTATAAAAATATAATTAATTTAGATATGATTTAACACTATTTGCTTAAAGTTATCTTGGGTTGGATGAGAAATAAACACAAAAGCTGAAGATTTTTTGTGGCGTACCTTTCATCGGTATTTTCACAAATATACATTAAACTGACGTGACAGACAGTGATTAACCTCGTTCGTTTTGTCTCCATAAATAAAGATACATTTGCATAGATGGGCGAACATAATTGCCTGATTTTGTTAATGTGGCCAATTACATTTGCATTAAGCACCCAGTTTGTACTTGTCTATAATATAAATTAATAGGTTATTTACAAAATGAGCCTACAATAGCAGAAATAAGACTAATGAAAGTAAAGGTCCGTGTTTAATACAATTGTCAATGAAATGAAAATGTTAAATGAAATTAGAAAAACTAATATTTAAGAGATTATTCTACAATTTAGTTTTATACATTCATTATTATTTCCATATATTTTATTCTAATGTCACAAATAATATTCTCAAGGTTTACTGGGTTTTATATGATTCTTTGATTCTTTTGTAGTGTGGGTTTGGTGAAGTGAACTAAAAACAAACAACAAATTGATGAAAAAGTATAAACAATGCTTAACATTTCTTTTTAGAAGCAAATAGGCTCTTATTAAAAAAATTAGAAGCATCTTCTGCTCAATGAAAGAAATTAACCTTACCATTATGAGGCGATGTTTGACTCCTTAAAGTCATTTGCAGGGCTTTTTTTTAACCCTTGTAAAGGGATTTTTCTAAACTTATTAAATGTGTCATCTTTTATGTCAAATTCATAAGTTTATATTTTTTAAAAAATTTAAATGTTACATTAAACAATAAATTCAATTATAGAATAATAAGATGCAATCAAGAAGAATAAGTTGCCAATCAAAAAAATCAGTTGCAAAACTGCAACGCGACAACTGCTAAACTCCCGTCAAGTCAGTCGCAAAGAAAATAGTGTATGATAATTACGGTAATCTGTAGGCAGCCCAAAAAGATGGCCTCTGAAGTGTTTTTCATTGAGTTGATCAGGGAGCCTTCGGCAATAACCGCCATACACTCAGATAACACCAAAGCCTGTCATTTTCTTCTTAAGAAAAAAAAAAAAGATGTTCTTAAGAAAATATTTGAGAACTTCTTGAAATTTTTTTCAAGAATTGAACCGAGGAACGTCTTACAAACGTCTTAGAATTTACCAGAAGAAATTTCTTAACTTCTTTCTTAAGATTTTTGTGAATCTGGCCCCTGATGAACTAAATGTGGTCAAAGTCATCAGAAAAATGGGAGTTAGTAGCCTCCCTCCCTTGATTTTCCTCAATTCTTCTGGTGCTGTCACATGTAGCAACCGTGAAGCATGCACAATTCACACTGTTTATGTATTGTCATGGGGAGGCATATGACTAACCAGAGTCATATGAACACAATCACCTACGTCTGACTGCACAATACAGGAGTTTATCACTCCAGAAGACAGACACAGACAGTATTTGTAGTGCTGAGACTAAACTAATTGCTGTAGTCTGTAGGCACATCTGTGTGTCTGGCTGTGTGCAGCTCAGCACATTGTTAATGTTGGTCACTGTGTTCATATGGTTTGTGTGTCTGTTGAAGAAAAAAATCCCAATTATTTACATTGAAGGAGGGAGCCAAGACCACAATTACCCAAAATGCCATAGCAAACTCACAGGAATATGCTGGCAGCCACCAACAACACTCTAGCAACCACATGCTTAAATACCACATAGCAATGTCCCGTCAACCAGCGACGTGCCAGTATTTTAAAAACAGAGTCAGTGGCTTTGTGTAAGCACTGTATAATTAGGCTTGATCCTGGATCTGACTCATTTTATTAAGAGACGTTTAATTGTGATTCACTGAAATGAAACTACTTGGACAAAACCAAAATCTCTGGACCAAAAGCAGAAACCAAAAAAGCTAAACTTAAATTGGTCTTAAAAATAAATAAGTTAATTAATTAATTACCAATTGAAATAATGTTAATATAAAAAATACAACAATTGTCTTCAATTAATGAGACTTTACAATAAATTAAACAGTCCAACGATATGTAGGCCTATTTTGTAATATTGACTTCACGCAAACTTTGAAATGGAAGTCTTGTTGATTTTTACGGAACATGACATGCAGGAAAGAAATAGTAGGCTAAATCGTGTGCACGATTTACTAATTCGTTCCCTTGATTTATAAATTTTGCGCACAATTTACTAATTCGTTCCCTCGATTTGCTAAATCGTGCACACGATTTATAAATCGAGAGAACAAAATAGTAAATTGTGTGCATGATTTTGCAAATCGAGGGAACGAAATAGTAATCGTGTGCACGTTTTAGAACATCGAGGGAACGAATTAGTAAATCGTATGCACGATTTGTTTATTTTTTCTTGCATGTCATGTAGATCTCCGTAGATTTTATACAAGCATGATCATATACAAAATATGAGGTCTGTACAACTATATAATATTAATTTTCACCATAATATACTAATATTGCTAGTGTTCAGTAAGACATGCTCATAATTTGTCTAGATTTCTCGATGTGTATCTCATCACACATCAGTTCAGGTGAGCATCAACTGAATACATCTCAATCTTTCTTTACATTCAGTATGCTTTTCTGTTACCTGATTGATTAAATTTGCAGGTTTCTGTTCACATTTTCAGCCTTTTTATTTTCTTTTCTTTTAGTGACCCAAATTTGGCACATTGGTGTTTATGAAAGACACATTCTTGCGTTCCAAAAAAAGGATGAACATAACATAACACATAACAATACAAGTTGGGCTACTTTAACTTTAAGAAATGGTTGGAAGCATAACACAATGACCAAATAGCACAAGAATGTGTCTATAGAAGCACTGCATTAAATGGAGTTGAATTTAGAGACACAACCTTTTCTGAGACAGTTTTAGGAGTCATTCGCATAGACAGTGTTTTTGAATTGGAAACGTGAGATGCAGGGCAGTGGAATAAAATAATAATAATAATAATAATAATAATAATAAAAAAAAAACAAGATCTGCAGGCACATTTTTTAAAAGAAAAAAAAAAAAGACAATTACTTTTTTTTTTTTAAATTACAATTAATTTGAGTGTTCAGACCCTGGTCAAACACGTCAGTCTAGCATACAGGAAAACAATGGAAAATCAAAATTTTTAAAAATCAAAGTGCAAAACATATTCTGTGCTAATGGCCCGTTAAGGTACAAACTAAACTGGTTAACAATTGGAAAGAAGGCTACTTGACAATCACAACCCATCACTATAATGGCCACTATTTACATTTACTTGTTTGACAGACATTATCCAGCGCAACTTACAGTGCAGTCATGGTATATTTTATTAGCATGTGTGTTCTCTAGGAATCGAACCCATGACCATAGCATTTTGACCATCATGCCTAACCAGCTGGGCTACAGGAACCACCCAAGCATTGTGACGGACAGTTTTGCACAAAACATCTCCGTTTACTGTCGTAACCTCGGATTCCCTGAGAGCGGGAACGAGATATTTTGCGAGAACCGCAGTGAGAAGGGGAGGAGTTCCCACAGCGATTCACGCAATGTAGAGTGAACGCTCGATAGGGAACTGCATTAAATATGGATAGTATGGAGCTGTGATGAAATGTAAGACATATGTTTGATTCTCTGCTGGCACATGAACTTCCTCACAAATAGCCTAGCTTTGGTAAGAAAACATCTCCCAGGAACAGCTTCTGCAGATCTGTCTAAAGGTTTCCACCAATAACAGCACTTAGGATCTGCTGTGTTATCTTGTGTATTCTTGAACTAACTTTTCATTTAGAACAACTAACCCCTTAGCCTTCTATGGGAGATGCAATAGATGACACACTTATAACACTACAGTAGATTGTAACAGGTGCACAGTGACTCCTCTGTCACCAGGACATGGATCAGGTATCAGACTGACCTGAAGGCATTCGACCCCCACATGCTGTTTACTACATAGGGCTCATTGTTTTAAGACAGGACGCAGTAAGGGGCTGGACAAATTCCCTCAACAGCTGCAGATACTATAGCAGATACTGCTAGTACACTACAGTAGCAGTGCAAGTATAATGCATACAGACTGTCATAAGGTAATATAGAGCTTTCAGAGAAGAAGAGCTGGATCCAGAACCAACTCCATATTATTATAAAAATACACCTGCTATCTTTATAAGTGCATGTTAGCATGTAGGGGTGGATGAAGGCCTGAAAACAAACTGGCATGTTATTATATTTATGCTTTCAACAACCCTGAGGAGGAAGACATTGTTATTAGAGTACTGCAAGTGTGATCCACTTGTCACCATGTCATAGACTCCTTATGAATAATGCATCAAAGCCTCATTAACATAATGACATAATACGTTCGATTTGGGGTTAATGCGATAAATAATAGCAACAATCGTTGTTAAAAGCTCAAGATGGCTGTCTAATGTAAGTATACTCACATGTCCTGAAGGGATTGTGTGTCTGTCATGTATCCCGCTCCTCCTTCGAGGAAATACACGAATATAATTAATATTAATACATTAACGCTTGCACGATCACACAGCTCGCGCTTCTCCTCTCACAGCGCATGTTTTTCTCGTAATAACTTAGTCTTCGGCTAACGACAGTAACCAGGGCCAGACAAAGACACAACAGAGCCACCGACTGCCACCATCCCGCTTCATGATTGTGCTGTTGAAAATACCATTCCTACTATTGCGACGGTTTCCCTCATGACTATTAATTAGATCGCGCTGCCGTTTCTCAGGTACGTTCATTGGGCGTCCATGCACGTAACCTGATTAATATTCATAAGATAGTCCTTACCTTCGTTTATTCGTCAGCTAGGCAGGGCCCGCCTACTAACGCCTCCCTTTCAGCCAATCATAAGGGCCTATTGATCGGCTATGACGGTACCTAATTAATATTTCAGAAGCCAAGTGTTCGCCATAGTACAGCTGGTCATCCAACTATACTGTCAGATTAGGCGGAGGCTCAGACCGGCTCACGCAAGCGCTGTTAAATCGGTTCTTTGACAAAACAGAAAGACTCTAAGGTATTATTAGACATAAAACTATAAATCAAAAGTTTAAAAAATTAAATACAATAAAAATGTAGGCGCAGGATTATCATTTGAACAGCAGTGCCGCGCATGGGACAGTTTGAGTCATTAAAAATCCAACTGAAAACAGTTATTAAGATAATTGTTACATTTCTGGTTTGTGATTGGTCATCCCAATCTATATAGCATATTACTGCCAATATCACATAACCCACCCAGCACCAGACGTCATTTGGACGTCGTTTTTTGGGCTAAATCAAGTCGGCCCGTCATGGACTTCTTTTAGCCCAAAAAGCGACGTTGAAAATTGGTCTTTGTTTCTTTTCAACGAGTTTTTGCTTGGTGGGAATGGCCTTGCAGATCAAAACCTTGTTCTAAATGCAAAAACTGGAGAACAGGGGAAAATGCATACTTCGGGTAGTTTTACAAACCTGAGGCTGGCAGTTGTAGGCCTACACCAGACACCTTTAGTGAGTTTAGTGCACACCAGACATCTTGGTCCTCCAAAACATTTCAACACCACCGCAAACTGGCTTTGTCTGCCACAGTCAACAATTAAATGTAGTTTTTACACATTAAATCCCTTATACAAAACCCAGTTAGCTACTGAATTACTTAGTGTCATGCCTCCACTTGCAGTGCAATGTGGCCATTTATTGTGTTACTTTAAATGTGATTTTGAGCTACCATTTAACCAGAATCTAGCTACATCAAAAATGAGAAATTAATTCCAAATTATTCCCTGCATGCATTTCACTCCTTGGATCAGCCAATGAAACAAATAGCAGCCTTTTCTGAAGATGTTTTTACAGTTAGTAAAAGTGTGTGGTTTATTCAAGGTCACAATTATACTTGACGGAAAACTATAGATTGTTTTATTCTAGGATAATCTTTTTTAACAAAGCCAGTGTATGACCATTTCATTATTTGAAAGGCACTTTTAATAATAATAATAATAATAATAACTAAACTAATGTGATTTCCATCAACACACAGAGAGCTTGCAAACATACATCTAAACTCAACATGACTCACACACTGTTCTTACTGTCTGTATGAGAATTTATGTAATTTTATGAGAATTTGTTATTTCAGTGACAGAAATTCAGTTGTAGTATTAATGTAATGAAGAGAAAATAAGCGACTATAAAATCTCACTGTTAAAATTGTATGGGTAGAATCTCTCTAGAATCTATTCTGATACATCACAGAGTTTCACTGATAATCCATAATAAACCCACAACTCAGGATAGAGCGGCTTAATGTGGTCTGGACTGTGTGGATGAGGCTCATTGTGTCAGAGACGCTGTAGAAGGACAGTTAACTGTTTCTGGAGGACAAATAAATGACAGTAAATGTTAAAACTACTTTCATGAAATCATAATGGGAACAATTGATATTAATCCAATATTGATGGTGAGCCGAAATTATTTATTTTTCTGAAATGAGATTATGAATTAACTTAAAATGTGTCAGTATTATTTCATCATTGCCTAGATATAAAGGGATAGTTCACCCCAAAATTACATTTCTGTCATCGTTTACTCACCCTCAAGTCACACACAAGACCAAACTGATTTCTCTTTTGCAACTTATTATATGCTCTCTCAGCATCAGCCATGTTCTGTATTGTACTGCCATACCAAACAGCAGGATGTTGACCCTCTGCCATTTGATTTGGGCTCTGTACATAGGAGCTGATCAATGATTTGATTTGAGAGTGACTTAAACTGACATTCCACTGCTTCAAGACTTGGATTAAACAACTGGAGTTATATGTCCTTTTTGGAGCTTGAAACTTTTGGACTATATTAGATATAAAAACTGATGTGACATTCAAAAGAAAATCATACAAGACTGGAACAACATCAGGGTGAGTAAATGATAACAGATTTTTTTCTAAATTTTTAGAAAAATGTATCAAAATTTTTCTATCCCTAAGTTCATATCTGTTTCTCTGTCCTCTGTGTGGTTTTGGTTGGGGTTTTTATGCTCATATTTTGTACACAGTACACAAATGCATTGTTGGTCAGTGATACAGTACATTTCCAGCTGTTTATCATGTTCATGGCAGATCTGTCTGTCAAAGTCACATATGATAAAAAATCCACTAGATGTCTCAGACAGACACTCAAAGATTAAGAGTTACAGAGATGCAAGACATCCTTAAAAACTGCAGTAATACTTCATCCTAATTACTAGTTATACTGCGGGGCAGAAAACCAGATTGTGTCCAGATTTACAGTTCCTTCATTACAATGAATGTGTGTGGTACCCATGAACAGGGGCGGACTTACCCATTAGGCAAAGGTAGGCAACCGCCTTGGGCCCCCAAAAGCCAAGGGCCCCCTAAAATGCTTTTCATATAGGATATGCACATATAATTGCCTTTTCATTCTTTTTTCAGTTTTATTTAAATTTGTAGTTAAAACCACTAAAAATAAAAGTATTTTAAAGTTTAGAATTAGACAGCCTTTGCACACAGGCTTACGCTGAAAACAACAAAATGGAACCTCAAGGTTGATCTAGGAAAATGTGTGCAAATGTATAGGGTCCCATTCCTATATTTTGCCTGGGGCCCCCAATTTACTAAATCCGCCCCTGCCCATGAATGAAGTGTTGGTAAATGATTTGAGATTAAATGAATGTTTACACTATTGCTGAAACAGATATTGTCTGTAATGATTGTAATGTGAAATGTTATTTGTCATATAACTGACGTGTAACATTATGTAGTCAAAGAAGACGACGCCCCAAGAATATTGCTAAACTAGAAGCTTCTGTAAGGAAAAGTAGGGGACAGAAAAAACTGTTAGCAAGAAATGTATTATCCGTCTTGCATGTGTTTCAGACAGGTGTTTCTGTACAGCTGATAAGAGGCTGAAGTGGAAACAAAGGAGGGGACGCTGATAAAATATTAATGAGAGTTTTAAGGCTAATTGAATTGAAAATTTGAATGTTCTCAATGTGAATTTATTAGCTATGTTTAAATTGTATAGCTTGTTGAGTGTTACTTTTCAAAGTTATCAGACTAACAGTTTTCCCCTGGCGGATGATAAAATCCAATAAACCTCATGATATAAAAGAAGACACTTGAACCACAGAGAAATCAGTGTCACACTTCATCTGCCGTTTCTATTTTTGTAAGAATCTCCTACTTTTAAGTTTGCCCCGCACTCTTTTTGTATTTTTCTCCATCGTTTCTGTGTTCCTGTTTAAAGATAATTAATTTTCATATGTTTATATCTGTTTCCTTGATTACTGATTATGCTCACCTGTTTCTACTTAATTTGATATTGCCATGTCTTGCCTGTTTTGTGTCATAAGACTCTTATGAAGTTTTCCATTCCATTGTTTCTGTTTTTTCCTACTATTGTTTATTTCCTGTTTTCTTGGTTTTGTTCACCTGTGTCTCATTTGGATCTCATTTAGTTTGTGTATTTATAGCTCTCTATTTCAGTGGTTTGCAATTCTCCTACGCCTCCCAATGCTAGTGACTTTTAAGTAAATATTTACAAATAGATCGCCTTTTTGTCTGAACCAGCCGTGATGAATATCTATTGTAGCCTACTATGGGTTGACACGCAAACTGTCACAAACAGCTGATAATATTATTATGCAAAATGGGGTCTCAGTTTAAACTCCAAAAGAAGAAACAAATTGTTTACATTTGGATATAGGATTGAATCATTATGGAAAGTTACACAAACACATCCATCCATCACTACGGGTTTGTATGCGTTGATTCTGCTGATGTCTCTGTAGTGGCTCTTTATTCACCATCAGCTGATCCAGGGAAGGTCAGACTAACATCTAAATCCTGTAAGTATGACAAAGATAGATGTGCATGTAACATTACTGCTTTAGCCACTTTAGAACAACTTAAGAACAAATTATTAGCTCTATTATTGTGAGATAATAAAATAATTTTGTGATGCATGGTTTAGGGTTGCACATAAAATATCGAAATAAAGTCAATATTGTGATAGAGATTAGTGCAATTAATGGAATCAAACTGCCAACCACAACCTTCCTTTGTCAAACCACAATTATACAACCTGTAGAGAAAGAGACAGTGTTCATTTTGATATGAATAAATGTCAGAATCTATTTTTATGTGACTACCCCAAAATCTGAACATATCTATATATTAGTGATGTTAGGTTCTTGAACGAATCGTTCTTTTGAGCCGGTTCTCAGGAAGTAACCGGTTGAGCCGGTTCACAAATCGAACTGAATCGAACTTTAGTTCCGGGTTGATGACGCAGGACGCACAGCCGAAGTAGCACGTCCAACTCAAAAAGAACCGAATGAGCCGGTTCAACCAACTGTCGAAGTTTGCCGAGGATTACCGAGGACTCAACAAGAACCGAATGAGCCGTGGCGAAGTTTGCCGAGGATTACCGAAGATTCTGATGAGTGAGTTGACGATACTGTGCAAGCCCGAGGCGCGTACTGGAAATATGCTTGTTTATTATGACTGTTATTAATTTACATTTTATTA
>NW_015643244.1:48576-60273 GCF_001515625.1 Sinocyclocheilus rhinocerous | reverse complement strand
AATAATCAGCAATATGCTTTCACACAAATAACTTTATTTTTGAATGTTTCAATTGATATAACATGACACTGAATTGTTAGAAAAGAAATGCGTACAGACGTTATTGCTTGATGACGTCAGGACGGATGAATCGGCTTTTTGAACCGGTTCAATGAGCCGATCTGTCCGAAAAGAACCGGTTCGCGGAAATGAATCGCATCACTACTATATATGAAAACATAATTTAAAAAGCTCAATATAAGTGAGAAATAATTGATAATGAGCCATTGAATTATTTAAAAAAATAATAATAATGATGATAATAATAATAATAAAATAATGCACAACTAGGCTAGTAATTGTTACACCTCAGCTGTGCATTCTTTTTCAATAATTCAGTGAATCAGGGTAAATTACTTCTTACTTACGTACATTAAGTATGTCAGATAATGACCCCAGACTGTGATTTAAATTGGAGACCAACTATGTATTATCCAGTGGTTTTCAATTCCAGTCCCTGCTCTGCACATTTTGTATGTCTCTCTTATCTGACACACTCAGTTCAGTTCAAGGATCTCTCTCCTAATGAGCTCATAATCTGACATGCAAAATGTGCAGAGCAGGAGGTCCCCAGGACTGAAATTGAAAACCAGTGCATTATCCCACTACACAGCTTAAATATAAATAAATGTAAATTATTACTTAAATGAGAAGAACATACCACTGTTATTCCACAGTTACCAAACCTTAAAGGGATAGTTCACCCAAAAATGAAAATTTGATGTTTATCTGCTTACCCCCAGGGCATCCAAGATGTAGGTGACTTTGTTTCTTCAGTAGAACACAAACAGAGATGCAGGCTCAGAAGTTGGGAATATGTGGAAAGTCACCGCTCCCGAATGAGTTCGCGCGAGAGAACGTAATCTTTTAGTTTTAAGTCGGTTTGAACAATCCGGATAAGTGCAAGTAAGTACCATTTTGATTAGCCGTCGTGCCTACAGTGTTTGTGCACTGTGTAAACAATGAGACGTATACGCGAGAGAGATCACTTCTGGCGCTTGCATAAACTACACCAGAGCGCGTACACACCTCACGCACCGGATGCCGTGCACGCGCTCAAAGCAGTTGGACATAGTGGTGTATTAGAGGTAAAATATGATATAAATACTGTTCGGTTTCTCACACAAACCGATCGTTTCGTGTCTTAGGACATCAATGTGTCGTCACGAGCCGCAGGGTTTAATTTGGATTTGTCTGTGCATGTTTTTTTTACTCTCATAGATTTTGTTACCATTGCCATGAATTATACGACTGATAGACTGCAACAGTTGGAGTTAAAAATCTCCATTTGTGTTCTACTGAAGAAACAAAGTCACCTACATCTTGGATGCCCTGGGGTTAAGCAGATAAAGGGTTCGGAGACCCCTGCCTTTAGACATTTCTTCAAGTATTTTTAACTCAAGACATTTTTTGCTTCTTTGTCCTCAAAACGCTTATATATATACTGTAGACATACTTTCTTTTATATCTTCCTTTTAAACAGTGCAAGCCTCCATTGCTAATTCCAAATTGTCATTTACAACTAATTAACTAAGGCCTTGCAATGCGGTTGATTAGCTATTAAAGAGAGAGAGAGAGTTTAATCTTGTGTGAATTACCTGTGATGAAGTTATATAGAACTGTAATCCGTTCAACAGACCTAGACCTAGAACTAGGGACAAGGGCCTTACGTTACAAAACAGCTTTCAGTCATACCAGCTTAAACTTTTAACAGTCTTATAGATTATTAAATCATAAATCCTTTAACATTATCAAGACAGCTCTAGCTGTATGTCACCTTTCATACCGAGATGATTTTCTTTTTAACACAACATTGTGCTCCCATTGAACGCCAGTTCTTTTTTTTTTCTTATGTATTACACAGATATTACAATGTAATTTTGTATAAATTTTGTACATGTTCCAGTATCAGCTCCAACTCTCTGCATCTTTTTCTATCTAGCTACATTGCTTCTTTGGTCAAAGCGCATCATTGCAGGATCGTATACACCATAGAACATTGACCAATCAGAAACATTTAACAACCCCATGGTTTAACTCTCTTTAGAAACTCTCTTCTTATTTATATCCACCTGTTTTCATCTGTATGCAAATAATACTTTTTTATTTTTAAGATAAGAAAGATTTCATCTGAACAGGTGGATTTTACATCCTTGTCAGAATTGCTACATCTATGAACTATAAGCAAATATTTCTTTGTGAGTACCGTGTGTGAATCTCAAAGAGATTATTTACCAAAGTTTCTCCAGTTTACACTGAGGATCCTCCAGTCCAGCAGAGAGCAGCTTTACGTCTGAGTATCTTAATTTATTTCCAGACTATATCAAAGTTCTCTTACGGCTGGCTGCACACTAGACGATTTTAAGGCCGAATTTAAGCCCGATTTGCACCCCCGAACGATCGGGGTGTGTGGCCCAATTCGCGGCTTGTCGCAAACTATTTTTTTGTCGAAAAAATCCTCTATTGTGTGGTGTCATTACGATTATTTATCTGCTCCCGATCAAGATGGAGCGTCTCCAAACTCAAATCGTAAATATCAAACATGTTTGATATTTACGACTCTTGATCGGGTTGCCTCTGACGTGATACCAATGAGAGTGAGCATGCGTCACCTACCGGATGTTGCGTGCTTCTATAGCTGAAACTTGGCAGCCACAAGCATGCTATGAAAGCAGAGAACATCACCCATATTCTTTGTTATACTTTGTTTTTCACTGTGAAACAGAACACGCGCCAGGAGAGCCAGCTGACAATGTTGACTGTCCTATTTGTTTTTCTTCTCTAGTCACGTTTGATCTCGCGAGTGTCCGTGAGATCATGTGTCACTCTGAATTAGTTCCTACAATCATCAAGAGTGTGGTCTCGCGGTCTGGTCGAATCATCTAATGTGTGCGTTCAGAGGATTATAAGGCTAAAAATCGGTTGAACTGTCTTCATGTCTGTGGTCTCCCATGGTATTAAAATCATTTAAGATTTGAAAATCGTCTAGTGTGTCCCAGGCCTAAGTGTGAGGAGTTTGATCTTAGAGCTGAAGCCAGAGCAGCATAACCTTCACTTGTGCCACCACAATCAGTCAATCTGTAGAGAACAGTGACACTCTTCACTGTGTCAGAACGGCTTAAGAGAGAGATTTTTTTTTTCATTATTTACCATAAATGGAGCAGGATTTTGGCATGTTTAAACAATCTTACAATAGTTATTCCAGTTTACAATGCGGATCCTTCAGTTCAGCAGATAGCAGACTTAGTCCTGTGTCTCCTATTTCATTCTGAATCAGATCCAGATGTCTCAGATGTGAGGGGTTTGATCTCAGAGTTGAAGCCAGAGCAGCACAACCTTCATCTGTGACACCACAATCAATCATCCTGTAAAGAGCAATGACACTCTTCACTCTGACAGTCAAAAAGAGAGACTTAATGAGACATGTGACAAATGTTTGGTGTGAAAATTTGGTGGGCTGAACATTTTACTTTTACTTAAACATTTGCACGCCGTCCATGCGTCTTCATTTTTTATGGAGATGTGTTCTATTCTGTTCTATTCTGTTTTCCATTGTACTGTGAGAAAACTGGTGAACCAGTAAGATTCATGCTTTTGGTCACATTTTGCTAATTGACAGTAAACAGCAGAGAAAAACAATCTGGGAACCAATCTTGTTTGAGAACTCTTGTATTTGGTGTTAGAAAAAAAAAACAGGGAAAAAAACACAAATGGAATTGAAAACATGTAAATACTGTTTGACTTCTGTCGTATTTAATTGATATTAAACCACAGCTGACCACTTTGAAGAGGAGAGTTTGGTTTTTCTTATTTTTCCAGATTTCAGATAGCCTTGGATGTCCTGTATTAGTGAATCATCACCCAGTTCATTCAGACAGTGGAAAACCTTATGAAAAGAAGTTTATTCAAGTGTGATATTAGTATACTTCTTTTAAACGAAAAAATAGGAAAGTATACTTTGTCTACTTTTTATGTACTTCTCAGAAATGTGCTTTATGTACTTCTCAGAAATATACTTAAAATGACATTTAGGTATACTTGACTTATACTTAGAAAATGCCTAAATATATTTGAGCTATACTTGTGCTCCAGGAATCCATGTTTTCATTGTTATCCGGTAGGGGGCGCTATTACACATCTTCTGTACAGTTTTCAAAACACAAGCAAAGAGAAACCGAAACAACAGATGCTTCCACATATAATGTAACACGATCAGACATAAAACAGCATCAAAACTGTGTAACGTTATTGAATAAAATGTCGACCCATGAAGAGGTAATGACTGTCAAGCTTTGGGGTGTTGATCGACTCCATCTATATTTTGATTATCATTCTGAATCCAGTTCATAGTCTTTTTTCAGCTTTTTGTTCAAAATGTTGTTTATTTCTTTATTTTTTATTATCCACATTCAAGTGTTTAAAAAAAGAATGCATGAAGCAAGAATAAAATGTTTTGTTTACAAGCAGAGACCCTGTTCTTTTGATGTTTTGTATGTTCAGATATTCATGTAACAAAATATATACAAATTAATACCTAAATAGGGACATAGTAGTATACTTAAAGTATGATGTAAAGTTCACTTAAAGAAAACTTACGAGTATACTTGCAGTATAAAACTACTAAACTAGTAGTTTACTGAGACTATACTTCAAGGGGTACTAAAACTGCTACAAGTATTTAATTAGTAAACTCTCAGTATACCTATAAGTTCACTTTTAGTATAGTTGCAGTACAAACTAAAAACTTAGATGTAAACTTGTTGTGTACTCAAAGTTTACTACTGTTATACTTAAAGTATACTTTTATATACTAGAAAGTGGATCAATTTAGTCCCAAGGAGTATTGAAGATACATTAGAGTCTCCTGGTCTTCGCTTCTGAGTTTCCTAAACCGTATAACATTCACACAAGACATTTCATGGCTGAGAGGGTCGTAACACTGCTGTCCAATGTACTTATACTGCAGTCGTTCTTAACCAGGGGGTCCGGCCCACTCCCCTAGTTCAAAATCAGCAAAATTCCAAGAGGTCCACATGATGACTTAAAATTATTTAAAATAAAACAATAAGCCTTAAAATATGGTAAAATAGCTAAAAATCTGAGCATTTCTTATTTTAATTTACCCCTCACCAACTGTTTGTTTTCTTTAAAGAAACTGGGTTCCCAAGATCTAGGAAAAAACCTAGATAGGCCTATATAAGGAATATTAAAAGTATAATTTCCAGATCTAGAGAAGTCTTATTAATACATTTTAAAATACCTCATTCTTATTATGTCAAACTCTAAAATATGTTAACTGGAAGAAACGGAGTAAAAGTATTTTTAGTATTATTAATTCTAAATCGTATTCCTAATCATTATCCAGTAAATCCATTAGATAGAGCATATATATATATATATATATGCTCTATGTAGAGCATTGCGTTAGCCGCAAAAGGTCGTGGGTTCGATTCCCAGGGAACACACATACTGGTAAAAAACGTATAGCCTGAATGCACTGTAAGTCGCTATAGAGCATATATATATATATATATATGCTCTAGAGCGAGCATTGCGTTAGCAGCGCAAAAGGTCGTGGGTTCGATTCCCAGGGAACACACATACTGGTAAAAAACGTATAGCCTGAATGCACTGTAAGTCGCTTTGGATAAAAGCGTCTGCTAAATGCATAAATTATTATTAATTATTAAATCCAATCATGTTAATGGATACTACAAGTTCGCTGTTAGTTCATATTGCATGTTTGTTTGATTGTTTTTTAAGAAATGTAAATTTAAAAATACATTTATTTAAAAAAATAAATGCATCTTTTTAAACTTTTTTTTTTTTTTTTTTTTTAACATTTCCACGTTACAAATATAGCACTTAAAGACAGACTATTGACATTTAATTTAATCATATGAAATAAATATAAAAACCTCAACACATCACAACATGTTACAAGGAGAACTGAGAACTGTTTCGTTACATTTTAACTTTTCATTTATATAAGTGCTTCTGAGAAATGTTTTAATTCACTTCTGAATCAGGGATTTCTGTATAAAATATTATATGTTCTTTAAAGTAGCTACCCCTGCAGACCTCTCGTAGCCATGAGTAAACCATATTCTAAAGGACACAAGCAACTTACAGCAAAGCAGATATTTAATTGCGGTTTTTTAATATTCTTTTGATTTTATGCATTGATCTTTCATGTCAGCATCGCAATGCATCGTATTATTTGTTTATATGCAGAATTCTATTCACTTTTGTGATTTTAACTTGTGAGCGGGACTTTTATTTTGTCTGGCGATGTGACGTTGTAAGGCTGCGCCGCACCTCTCAACTCTCTGGCGTCTGCGATGAGGCTGAAGAAAGGTTTGTGTTTTGAAGCTTTTAAAGTGTTTAAATCAATACAAAGCGTTAATTTTATTTCATACTTTTGCAATAACAGCTAAATAGCTTAATTATTATTGACTGTATTACTCTAATGCGTTATGTAGGATTAATTAACGTTATTGTTGTGAGAAACAGACAGTAAGGGTAAAGATTTTACTCTCTCGAAACAGACGAGGCGATTCTTAGTTTGTTCTCTATATCGTGAATCAGTTCACTGTAAACACGGATTCGGTCATTGGTAATTTGTGATTCGGAAATGCAACTTTCTAAACTCTGAATGAATTGAACTAACAGTTAAATTATTCACAGTGAAAATTATTCACTGTTGCTTTTCGAAACACCAAATGTTGACGTCATCTGCTGTTCAGAGTGGTGTAAATGCAACGAAAACACAAACAAGAATAATGACAAGTTTTACGAATCAATTGCAAATGTTTTCGTGAATGTGGAATATGTAATTTAGATGTGATTTTGGGAGGTCTTGGCAAATACAATCAATTAGAGACCATTAACTGTCTGTTTTTCTCATCTTAAACATGATATTGTGTCCAAACACAGAAACTCCTGGTGAAGCAGCTGAGATCCACTGAAAGATGGCGTTTATTAAAGAGGAGAGTGAAGACGTGAAGATTGAAGAAGCATTCAGAGTCAAACATGAAGATACTGAGGAACAAACAGGTTAGTTTTCATTTTTCAAAGCTGAACTCTATGATATTTTTGAAGAATGTAATGAGTGTCCTAATTAAAGTGCTTTTATTTGTCATGGAGAGGGTCGCCTCATGTGGGCAGACTTGTTGAAATTAGATGACCAATCAAATACTAATGCTGCCTTTAAAGGTGCAATGTGTAATATTTACATCGATCTATTGACAGAAATGCAATATAATATACATAACTATGTTTTCAGAGGTGTATAAAGACCTTACTTAATGAACCGTTATGTTTTTATTACCTTAGATTGAGCAATTTATATCTACATACACCGCGGGTCCCCTTACATGGAAGTCGCCACCATGTTTCTACAGTAGCCCTAAACGGACAACCAGAAATCACTTACTCTGCCTTTAAGTAAATACAATTCCTTAATTTACCTTTGTAAAGAAATCTCATTGCTCTCTGCTGTCTTTACCGAGGACATCTTAGTCCTGTATCGGCCACCGTAGCTTCTCTAAAGGGAGGGGTGAGCGGGTTGCTGCTAAAATTGACACACTGCACCTTTAAGTGCACATGAGAAGCTCCTACTAGCAAGTTGTGATGTCATAATAATTGCCTATTGAAATCTGAAAAATAAGTAGCCTAAACAAAACAATTATTTTGTGACATTAACATTCTTATTGAAATTAAATTATGAAAACCATCCGTTTCTATCACTTAGGCCTAATTATGCAACCGTATAGAAAAAAACTCAAACTAAAAATATTTATTTTACATAAGGCAAACTGTGAAATGCGAGTGATCAACTAGCTCGTATATAATGCTGTGAGTGAGTGCTGTTTCTTAGTTTTTATAGTGAAGTAATACCATTGTCATAATGACAAATATATATTCAATGAAAATAATGCAAATAGTGTGTAAGGATTGGTAAGAAATTGGCCTAATTGTGACTTTCTAACGTTTACAGATAAGGATATAATTGTAAGATGTAAATATGTACTGATAAAAGCACATTAAAATCATTAAACAACTCATGCATTTGTCAAAGCAGGACAAGCACACGTTAAACTATCCTGTTTGAATTTTGAACTTGAGTCATGCACTTTTCCCACAGCAACTCACTTTTTGTCCTGCAGTATTTTGATGTGTTTTGTCCAAAGAAATGCGTTATTCATTACTGTAAAGTGACATGATGTTTTTTCATGCACTGGAATGTGATTAATCAATAATCAAATTTGTTTGTAATCAGTTTCATTATTGATTTTTGGTTTGATTATT
Source organism: Sinocyclocheilus rhinocerous (assembly GCF_001515625.1). NCBI lineage: Eukaryota > Metazoa > Chordata > Actinopteri > Cypriniformes > Cyprinidae > Sinocyclocheilus > Sinocyclocheilus rhinocerous. The sequence continues at coordinate 51,924 of NW_015643244.1, read as the reverse complement.
GCTTTGGTTGTTGCAATACTATGTTTCAGACTGTAGGACTGCTGTATGACTAAAGAAACGTTATCAACATGCTGATATAAAAGTTAACTGTACCTTTCTTGTCAAACAAGGAAGCAGAGGAGTGTAACATAATAAAGGAAATTAATGGGCTTGAGCTGTACAAACACAAGTGGTCAGGTATCTCAATGAGCTTAGTGAATGAGACTCACTTCTCCATGATCTGCTTTTGAAGAATTATCATAGTATCGTGCTACAGCGCACATTAGGGCTGTGGGATTTTAGGAAAATATCTAATTGTGAATTTTTTATTTTTTTTTTACCGATGTTGCGATTTTTAATTTTGCGAAGTCAAGCGTCAGCTTAACATTGTCAATAGTGTGCAGCACAGTATGGGTATCGTGCTGAAAAAAAAACCCAATAGAAACCATTACAGAAATTATCATGGTTTTCATTAAAACAATTACAAAATTCCTTTTTGTAGTGTGTTTTGGGCATTATTCCAATAGGAATTGCTGTTCTATTGTTTCCCATATGCCAGATTACATCCCACCAATAGAATCCATCAAATGATTGCGTGTGGTCATATGACAGATCAATGGCAAGTAAACATTTGTAAAATTAATTAAAAAAAATAAAAAAAAATTTTACATGATGATTTTATAGAACTGGGTTCTTATAATAAACCCACTGGAATGAAAACGTTTTAACTTGTATAATTTACACATTATGTAATTGAGTGCAGAAATGAAAGTAATCTTACCTGAAACTGATATTTCAGTAGCCAGTCTTAACAGTTTACGTGATTTGGCTCTTCTTGTTGATTTCACTTTTTATTTCTTCACAGTGTAATACCAAACACAACTACATCCATTATTGGTGCACAGAAAGCAGAAACTTGAATACCGGCACGCTAGCTAGAGATTGTACGGTAGTTCACGTTGACCAAAACACACAAGAAAAAGCATTTTGGGGAAAAAAAAATGTTCACAGATATTCGCATTTGGACGGGATTAGATTAATGAGGACCGCCAAGTTTGCCGAAAAACAGTAGGTAATTTGCTCTGGAATTTTTACAGAGGTCGTGTGAGAAAAAGACAGACATGGCAGATTCGGACGGGATTAAAATCTCAAAGTACATCTGTGAAACAGAAATTTCTCTAACGTCCCCCTGTAAAACTAGTCCCGTCCGAATAAGGCTTTTGAGACTATTATACGATTAAAAATATAACACACCTAATGCATGGCATTCACATCAGAAAAAATGTGAAAAATCTCTAAAAGACGGACATTAACACATAACTCGCAACAACATCAGATGAGCATCTAACTTTAGCATCTGTGATAAAGCAATACAAAAATACACACACCGATATTTATCTTCTGCAGGTTACATGTCCTTTACCCATTTATAAACTCTGGTTACGTTATACTTTACTAGTTTTGAAAGGTAATAAAGATAGTGATTTTCTTACCTGATTTTGCCCGTATGTTTGCAGGACCTCGCAGATCATAACTGACCCTTCCTGTGTTCACATACCAGTTTTTGTTCTCCATTGACATGTCACGACTCAAATTCGCTCAAAATAAAAATTTAACAGGCAAATATAAAATAATTCGGGACCGACCGAGCAATCTCAACGAGCAGCAGCTCACAGTCAGATGCCTCACTCAGAAAGACGATAATAACGGTCATATTTTCAAATTTAGAAAGGCGCTCTGTTTCATTGGCCAGTTTCCTGGATGACAGCCAGATTAACCAATCATGATCAAAGCAATAAGGTAAAACAACCAATAGGAATTGTTTCAGCGTGGTAGTGCATGGAAATGTATTTAGTTTTATTGTTATGAGGATAATATTTTAACACATACCTTTAGATTTTAGAAAAGGTTTCATGATCAAAATATTGTAATGTGCTAATAAAATAATGATTTTAAATAATATAATAATAATAATTTAAAAGGCAGAAATTTCTTTTGTATTCTGTTGAAGACATTAAGTTGATTCAACATACAGATCTTGTAAAAAAAAAATAAAAAAAAATCAGTGTTGATTTACAAGTGTTTTTGTTCACCTTTTTCAACCATTTAGCATTAAACATTTTTTCAACGTTGTTTCAAAGTTGAAACAACAACTGTCATTATTTCAACGTTATTTTATTATTTTATTAATTTATTTTATAAATTATTTTAAAGGATATATATATACACAGAGAAATGGCTTACTACTATTAGTGCAGCAGGGAGACCGTGCCAAATTAGACAACTTAAAGCTGTTGTGCTAGTGCCGTGACAGCGCTTGTGTCCGTTGTATCTGTCACAGTGTTGCCAAGTCAGCGGTTTTCCTGTGGAATTGGGCTACTTTATCACTGTTGCCGCAGGTTGTTTTTCATGTTGAAGCGGGTTGAAGCGACCCCAATAACGTGTATTTTAGCCCCCGTAATGCGATTTTTACTGGGGGACCCCCTCGAAAAGCGGATAGTTTGGGCTAGTTTTGAGTAGCAATTGGGCGGGTTTTGTTATGAAAACCTGGAAACCCTTTCCCTCAAGCAAGTAACTTTATTATTGCTAACATAGCGGACTCATCGAAAAATACATTGCCATCATCTGTATTAAAGAGAAAATAATCACTTCATCCGATGTTTAAGTGAATAAAATAGCCTTGACAGCCTTACTTACTGGAGTTCCACAACTATTGACTTTGTTCTCTCTCACCGGACTTGTGTGTGTGTGTAGGTGATGTAAAAGAGGAAAGCAGATGTTTCAAAATGTTTCTAAACTTAAAATGCATTTTTGCCCCGTTTGTGGTGTTTTACTACTTACACAATTATTTAAAGTATAAAACAATATTTACAATCATAAATGGTTCATAAATCATAAATTTATGGTTTTTAATAATATTTTTAGGGGGCACAACCAAATGCAAATGGCTGATTTATTAATTTTTATGTATTTGGGATTTTAAGAACAAGTGGAAAATGTGCTGAATGTTTCATTTCATCCAAGTGAAATTAGCAAAGCATTAGACTTTAGACAGTTAGTTCATGTACTAATAAAAACATCTAAGAATACATATTTTATTCTCCAGTACTGAAAGCAGAACCGATAAGGGAGCTCTTGATATGTGTTGTGACACAGCTCTTGCTAATTAATGTTACCTTTTTTGTTTGGTGTCTGTCATTTCGAAGCCGAAGTAATCTCATATTACAAAAGTTTTTCTTTAGTATTAATTTGCCTAACTATCGATCTGACCCTGTAGATGCCATAATCACACACTCTCTCTCCCGCTTTTTTTTTATTTTTATGGTGGGTGTTTACTCAGTTGGCTAGAGCAGTGCTGATTGGGGAGAA
>NW_015643244.1:44615-47234 GCF_001515625.1 Sinocyclocheilus rhinocerous | reverse complement strand
GTTCATGTACTAATAAAAACATCTAAGAATACATATTTTATTCTCCAGTACTGAAAGCAGAACCGATAAGGGAGCTCTTGATATGTGTTGTGACACAGCTCTTGCTAATTAATGTTACCTTTTTTGTTTGGTGTCTGTCATTTCGAAGCCGAAGTAATCTCATATTACATAAGTTTTTCTTTAGTATTAATTTGCCTAACTATCGATCTGACCCTGTAGATGCCATAATCACACACTCTCTCTCCCGCTTTTTTTTTATTTTTATGGTGGGTGTTTACTCAGTTGGCTAGAGCAGTGCTGATTGGGGAGAACGGAGGTACACTCACTCTATTGGTTAGTAAGGCTGCCACTCAAGCCTGGCAGTCATGCTTATTAGGGTTGGGTATCGAGAACCGGTTCCATTTTAGAACAGGTTACAAATTTCCAATAATCGGGTATTCGATGAGATATGTGCATTTCGATTCCGCTTAACGATTCCCGCGTTCGCATTTTAATGTGATTTTAAACTATTTAAGTGCAGGAAGGGAAAGAACTTGCACACTGTTTGCGTGCAGCGCACACATCTGAAGCGCGAGCACAGAGAACAGTGGTCCCGATGCAGGTTCCCGACCTGTGTCCGTTCTCGAACTGTTCCGTGCATTTACACAAAGGTTGTTCTGGGCCAGAACTGACTTCTCTTTTACTTTAATCGACCAGTATGCACGAAATACGTCAGTATATCATCATAAACGCAGCCATTTTTTTGTTTTAAGTGAACGTACACAGATGAGAAAGAAAACACATGTGTAACAGTATTTTTAGATCTGTGTGTGTTCGGTGTTAAAGAGACAGCCGTCTAATAAACGTGCTGCCTATCATTAATGTTAATCAAAGAACAAAAGAAAATCATTAACTGACTGAATATCTTTCGTAAATTTAATGAGGATTAATCAATATTTTATTTGAGAAGAAAACTATACAGTGGTTTTTAAACTTTTGATTTCAATTTCTGTACCTGACATTTGTTGAGTTTTATTTATTTATGCTATTGCTAATTAATTAGTTTACTTGTCTTTAACAATTTAATGTTTAAAATTTATATTAGTCTAGTTGTTTTTTTTTTCTGTGGTATTATTTTGATAAAACCATAGACATAAAACAGAATAAATGTTTGACTTAAAATTTGTTTAATGGATTTTTTTATCTTATTGGAAACGGAATTAGGAATCGATAAGAATCGGAAACGATAAGCAGAATCGGAATCGATAAAATTCAAACGATACCCAACCCTAATGCTTATGCTCTGGAACGGAGTAATATCGTGTCCACATCGCAGGCTTTGCGATTAGCAAACCGCAAAGTCTCAAATTGCGATTCAATTTCGATTAATCGCACAGCCCTAGCGCACATTCTATCAGTTGCAGTTCTGGCGCCTCAGTCTCAATATACTGTACAACGTGACATACATTCACATCATATGTTAACACAGCGGTAGGACACTGCACTTATTCACAATCACAAAAGTATGTTATTTGCATGTAAAGCATGCAAACACAGTTGGTTAGCTTTTAGGTTTACATATAAACACTGTCAGCTCGGTAAAACTCTCTCCACGATCATTCAGTGCTTGTAGATAAATGTCTATGATTTTGCATAAAAGGACTTTATCTTGCTTGTTTATTGTTGTTTCTAAATCATGTTACTTGCTACCGGGTGTCTGTTAGAACAAAACAGGGGAGTAGAAAAGATTCTTGTTTTTAACGTGCACAGTAACTGAAATTTATAAATGTTAAAAGAACAGATTGAACAGATATAATACGCATCAGTATCTCTTCCGTTTGTGCTTTGACATTTTTAATGACGAAACGCTATGTGCTGTGATTCCATGTTGCTTCGAGCACATCATTTTTAAAAATGTCTTTTAATTTTATAGTATATATTTATATATAAATATTGTTTTTCGTGAGTGAATTTTCTAGCAATACAAATAGCAGTGTGTAACATTTTACCAGATTTAGTGCTACACATTTATTTGTTCCCCACTAAATAATGTTTTTTCAGTAAATGTTTGGATTTTTGTAATTATAGTGCACTGGTTTTTCTAGAATAACTTTTGCTGCTGAATTATCCTCTAACCTAGTTTATAATATATTTATTGTCATAGAATATAAATATATTTTTTCATATTTATTTGTATTTTTATAATATTTGTATTTATAATGAAGTAGTCTGTATTTAGTAGATTGTGAAAGTGTGATTATCAGTTCCACACACAGATATAGAAATTCTACATTGATTTAAAAGAAAAAAACTGAACTGGTATCATATCAGTGTCGGCTAGGGCTGGACGATATGGCCAAAATTTATATCACGATATATCTCTTAATTTCAGACGATACGGTATAATTCCGATATCGATATGAACACTATAAAAAAAAAGCCTCATAAAAACTGCCAAGAACGCCCACAACAGATGTCTGTACCTACAAACTTATGAAAAATGTATTTGCCAAGTCTATGAAACCTCTTCCTATATAAAACTATTAAATTTTTTAGAAAAAAACAAATAAATTAATATTCACCTTTTATTTGTATTTATCCTTCATACAAACAAGAAATGTGAAATCACTGTCAAATAAA
>NW_015643244.1:33471-44279 GCF_001515625.1 Sinocyclocheilus rhinocerous | reverse complement strand
GTTCAAGTCAGTTTAGTCGGCACAAGATGGCGGTGTACCTTCTTTTAATAAATTACAAGAAAATACAACAGGGTCTGTTAACTCTGCTTATAGAAAATGAAGAGCAAAGAATTCGCATCAGGTGTGTTTTGCGTTTTTAATATTTTTTTTTAGACCAGGATCCCAGTATATCTGATTTTCACCATCAGCAAACGCTAAAATACAGAGATTAAAAAAAGCCGTTAGCTAAATGCAACATGGCAAATCAAAAGATTTTTCACCTATAGGTGCAAAAATTATAGCATTTTTTTTACTTGGATTTAATTAACTAGCTGCGTAACAAGAACATGACCAATTTAAGTGGGGCTTTGTAGAAAACGAAGCGTTTGAGAGAGGCGGGGCATAGAGGACCTACAATAATGTACAGTATTTGAAAAATAATGTGTTTTTTGAACATTAAAGCATGTCAACATATTCTGTTACACCAAATACACAAAATAATGATCTTTAAAAAAGCATCATATGACCCCTTTAATAAATTAAGAAAATGAAAGAAAAACTGTGCAACCAGTAGCCTAGTATGCAGAGTTTCTGTTCATTTTTGTGCTGCGCGAAAGGAAACCGATGACAGAAAGCGTTTATTTTTGTTTAGGCTTATTTTACAAAAGCACAAAGATTTGTTTTTATTGTGAATGTACACAAATAAAGGCAAACCTTTTACAATTCCGATTATCTTTGGGACTAAAAGGAGTAGTTGCTTCCACTGTTAGAAGGAAAAAATCAAGTGATTGCGCCAGCGCCGCATGCGCGCACAGTTAAAGGTCACATATTATACACCTTTCTGGAGTTTTATTTTAGGTTTTGATGTCCTTAAGAATATATATTTGCGGTATAAGTACCAAAAACCATCTAAATATATTTTTACAGCTCCTTTCTCAGGAGCACTGCTTTGAACAGGTCGATTTTGGCTGGTCTAATTAATATTCATGAGCCTCTCTTCTGATTGGCCTGTTGTTTTCTGAGTTACGCACGGCCTGGCCAACCACAGGTAACTAGGGTAATGTATGCTGTAGCCTGCTGTGGCAAATAGAAAAATAGAAACACCTGTAAATAGAAACACCTTTAATGATGGCCACTGCTGAGGGAAATGTTTTCCAGCCTTACATGTTTGAGCCGGACTCAATCGGCGACAACAAGCAACAACCAACCACCTCATCAAATGCGCTTACAACAGGATGTTTCAGAATGGTAATTTTTTTTTTGTTTTTTTTTTAAACCGAATGCAGTAATCTACGTAACTATTGCTTTCCTACTGATACAACACATCAGCATCAAGTTAGCAACACGTTAGCCTCACGTTAGCGTTGCATAACCGTTTACAAACTATAATTTCAGATTATGCTGGCTCCATAATGTAACATAAAATGTGTGAGAAGTTTACTTACGGGTTGCGGACATTACATAATGCCTGTTATATTACAGTACATAAAATTTAACTTGCCACATAAACAGAGTAAGGAGAGATGACTGAGGAGATGGCGAATTGCAGATCCTGAGCACCTCTGACAAACATCTAATCTTGTCAAATGTGTGGTACTGCCGCTCCATAGTATAAACAAAGTAGGCTACGTGCGATCGCGAATCTCCAAAGTGAAAGTGAAACTAAAATTGTGCATTCAAAAGCGGTTTCAATGCCAGGCATAATAGAAACTCCCTGCCTGATGCCCGCAATTTAAACAGTATAATTACCTAATGATATAACTGCGAGAGAAAATATTGAAATATATATTTTCCTCTCATCCCGTATTTTAACTTTAGGGGTTCCGTAGTACACGTAATTTTCTTTCCGAACATGGAATTGGGATGCGGCCAGATTGCGGGGGGTATGAGGGGGAGGGGGTGATGGGAGGATCATGATGCCGGCTCAACATCGTGAAGTCTATCAGCCATCGGCGATGGACGATTGCATCGTCTATCAGCCCAACCCTAGTTCGGAAGCCTGTGCAATGATGTAGTTTCCTGACATCCATTGACTGAACAGCGTTTTCTTGACCTGTTTCCGTGTTGTTGTTACTCAGCAATGGCATGTACACTATGTTGTCTGGGGGTTTGGCAAAAGGAGAGTGGGACGGTGGGCGGTGCTCGGGGTGGTGACTGAAGGCGGTGACTGAGTAGTTCTGACGTCACCTTTTTACGGAAGTCACAACGGCTCGTGAAAAGGCACAGCTACTTTATGCAGGCTGTGTGCATTTTTCTGTGGATTGACTGTTTTGAAACTTATATGGTAGTTACATAGCCCTTAGACCTCAGTTATCATGACAAAAGCCAGGAAATTTCAGTTTTGACAATATGGGACCTATAAGCTTTGCTACCTTGACAATAATGCAGCCTGTTCATTATCATAATAAAATACAGTCAGTCAAACATATGGGAACAAAACTATGTAGTAAAATCTGTGCCATTAAGTGTTATCACAGTACCGCCGTGATGTTATGCAAAACATTTTTTTACGTGGATATTGGAATGCCAGTGAAGTACATAATAAATAATAATTTGCCATTCAAATACATTGTGAATACGGAAACATTTGATTTTGTGTGGAATGAGAGACCCAACGTTGGTTTCGGTTTCGTTTTAGCCTAAATGAATTTGTTTTGGCTTGTCGTTTATATTGCTATAGCTTCTTATATTTTTAATTCTTGTTCTTTTCTAAATACTGTTAATTGAAAGGATTTTGTGGTGTTTTGTTTTTGGACTCCTTTTTAATGGTTAAATTACATTTTATTCATCAAAAAGCATCTCTAATTAACATTTTTTCCAACCTTATGTTTTTTTGTTAATTCTGTTTTAGCATGTCTAATTATTTGAAAGCATAAAAACATGTTTCATTTATTCTTACAATAGCCTTATGAGATTTTTTGCTCAGAAATTCTGTGTTGTGTATTTACATTTTTAAGCCATAAAATATTCATTTAATCTATCGTTTAAGTAATGAAATTAAACAAATTTTATTTTTTGGAAAATAAAGGTCATTTAATATTACAATTAAAACATTGAAGAAATATTGTATGATTATTCCTTAAAAATAAGGTTTTAATAATTTTAGTAGTAGTAGAAGTAGCAGCCTATTACGTACATTCTACTGAACAATAGTAATATATTTCTGCCGCAATGCCTTCATGTTAAACCGAACTTTTATTTTGACGGGTTGCCGAGAATACCTTTATATTTCTGTGTATATGATATGAGGATAGTTTTACTCAAATGAAACATGAAGTGCTCATGAAATGACTCTCAGAGCCGTTCTGGAGATGTTGTTCATGTATTTATGTCCTCATTTAGTGAGACGGCAGACGCTAAAATCACCTCAAGCGTCACGAGTGCTTCAGTACAAGTGGTAAACAAAAAGCTCATCTGCGGCATTCATTAACACAGAGACACAAAGAATTCATATTTAAATAGTCGTTTTGCGGCTTAATATTTACAAATACTAGTGGGAGTGTGCTAACTTGTGTGTGCACGCATGTGTGTGTGTGCACGCGCGCATCGGGGCGGAACTCCGCTGTGCGTGATACAGAGAGAGCGACCATAACGTAGAGACCGAAATGACATGCCGTCGTGTAAATAAGATAAATAACATAAGGCTATTTTTAATAAAAGAACAAGGTATAGACCTGTTCTATCGGAAAGGTAACTTTAAATGACCCCCCCTCCACCAAGCTTTTGCTTTTATCGGCTTTTTGAAGCCCGATACGTTTTTCTGTTTGGCTGATGTGTTCGAGGCGGGACTTTTACTCTTCCTCTTGTTTGCTGTCGTCGTTAACAGTTCTGTCTAAATACAGATAGAAGTCTATCTAATAATCAGATAGAACGGTTAAACAAATGAATTAAAATTTATACAAAAAAGTATTATAACGATTGCTTTAATATTATTAGTAATAAAGGCAAACATAATACTTTCTCATTTGCCGTCAGCATTCAGCAAATACGCATTTATATCATTTAAACAAATCTTTGAATGACTAATAAACATCTAATTTCAAAAACCTTGCAAACTTAGTCGAATCCAGTTGTGATATCTTGTGAAGTGTGCATGTGATCTGCATGATCGCGTGTTGTCTGCTTGACTTTCGGTCCGTGCAAATTGAATGCTTTAAACATTAAATTCGTGATTTCAAATAGTTAACTAGGCTTTATTTGGAAAAAAATATGATTCCCAATGCACACAAACTTCCCAGAATACTGAGTGCTCTGTTGGTTACAGTGTTTACTTCCTTTTTAATTAGATTTTTATTAAATATTTATTTATTTGTGAAAAATGCTTTGTCTTCTAAAGTATAAGTATGTTTATTTTACACAATTATTTTTAATCCTTTTTCAAATGATTTCAAATTTCTTAAATATAAATATAAATTAAAGTAAATAAAATTATATTGGCTTTATATCGGCCATCGGCCACCCTGCTTTCCAAGATATTGGCATCGGCTGTCAAAAAAACAATATCGGTCGACCACTAGTATAATGTTACAAACCATTTTAAGATATATTCAAATAGAAAGCAGTTATTTTAAATAGTAAAAATATTTTGAAATATTTTTACTATTTAAAATAACTGTTTACTGTTTTTGCTGTACTTTGGATCAAATAAATGCAGGCTTGGTGAGCAGAAGAGACTTCTTTTAAAAAAACAAATATCTTACTGTTAAAAAACCTTTGACTGGTAGTGTAGGCTGATTATTCTTATAGATTGAAACAAATGTGCTTCAGCCAGGGTTAAAGAGTATGAAAAGTGCTGCAGAAAACAAAAAAATTGAGCAACAACAAAAACGTTGCTGGAGACTGGCTTATTATTGAAAATGCAAACTGATTGTCTGCCAGCAGGAGGCGCTTTGAGAGCGGCAGAAAAAGCGGTTTCTCCAGTAATGGCTGTAAACAAAGCAGCTCCGCTCATGAACGCTACTTTATCAGATCAAATAAAAATGCCATCAAAACTGCCACCAGTTGAGAAACACTGGTGTATAGGATTCTAGCATTCACGTTGTTGGCTTTGACGCTCTAATGCTTTCATGCTGGTTTTGATGTCTGTTGCTTTGTGCCATTAAACTGGGTGTTAGAGCCATAAAGAACATTAAGAAATTAGTAATATTTTTCTATTATTATTATATTCTTTATATTAAGAGTGATTGTTATTTGATATACAGCATATTTTGTGATCTTTATATTGCATACATGACTTTTCATAGGTCAATTTCGATTTTATAAGTAATACGCATGTGAATGTGACTGTTGATATTTTGAACCGTAAGAAGAAGGAAGGGGCTTGGTGTTAGTCTTTTGACCGTTCTTTGAAACCATATGTAATTTGAAGCTTGAAGAAGTGTAAATAGTCTTAAGTTCGATTTTTTATTTTTGTTGTATCCTGACAAATGAAAAGTAAACTGAAAGTTTATGGTTTTAGTCGTCAAAACCTTTGTGCTGGTTCCCTATGGAAATGGTGGAGAACGGAAAGGAATGTAGATCGCCATTACACTAGGGTTAACTTGTATTTGTATTTTTTCCCTTTAGAGCTGAAGACACTGAAAGAGGAGAGTCGAGAACTGAATGAAATGGAAGAGAAAAATCTGTACATGAATCATGATTTCATTATTGGAGAAAAATCTAGTCAGACAGAAAAGACTTCACGAAAAAGAGCTCTGAATACAGAATCTAACAAATGTTTTACCTGCCATCAGTGTGGAAAGACTTTCACTCAAAAACCAAACCTCAGTGTCCACATGAGAACTCACACTGGAGAGAAACCTTTCACCTGCCAGCAGTGTGGAAAAAGTTTCACTCAAAAAGGAAACCTTAAAGTCCACATGAATATTCACACCGGAGAGAATTGTTTCACCTGCCAACAATGTGGGAAAAGTTTCACTCAAAACGGAGCCCTTAAAAGGCACATGAGAGTTCACACCGGAGAGAAGCCTTACACCTGTCAACAGTGTGGAAAGAGCTTCACAACAGAACTAAACCTTCGGTATCACATGAACATACACACTGGAGAGAAGCCTTTCTCATGTGATCAGTGTGGAAAGAAATTCAAACGTAAAGTAACCCTTACTTGCCATATGGGAATTCACTCAAAAGAGGACAGTTTTAAATGTCATGACTGTGGAAAGAGTTTCAGTCATAAAGCAAACCTCAAGAATCACATGAGACTTCACACTGGAGAGAAGCCTTACATGTGTGTTCAGTGCGGAATGAAGTTCAGATATAAAGCTGCCCTTAATGCCCACTTAACAACTCACACTGGAGAGAGTCCTTACACCTGCAAACTGTGTGGGAAGAGCTTCACACGAGAACTAAACCTCAAGTATCATATGAATATTCACACTGGAGAGAAGCCATTCACATGTGAGCAGTGTGGAAAGAGTTTCAGACGTAAAGTAACTCTTAGTCAGCACATGAGGATTCACTCAAGAGAGAACTGTTTTATATGTGATCAGTGTGGAAAAAGTTACACAAGCATGAAACGCCTAAACAGGCATGTAGTAAGTCACTCTGCAGAGAATGTTTTCAAATGCCAACAGTGTGGGAAAAGTTTCAGTCATAAAATAAGCCTTAAGGCTCACATGAGACTTCACACTGGAGAGAAACCTTACACGTGCCCTCAGTGTGGAAAGCGTTTCACTTATAAACCATCCCTTGATTACCACATGAGAGATCACACTGGTGAAAGGCCTTATATATGCAAACAGTGTGGAAAGAGCTTCTCACAAAAAGGAAATCTGAAGACTCACATGATAATTCACACTGGAGAGAAGCCTTTTAAATGCCAGGACTGTGGAAGGTGTTTTAATCGTAAAGTAAGCCTTAAGACTCACATGAGAATTCACACTGGAGAGAAGCCTTACAGATGCCTCCAATGTAAAAAGTGTTTCACATATCAAGGAGCCCTGAAACGTCACTTGCGAGCGCATTCGGGAAAGAAACCGCAGTGTTCAGAGTGTGACAAAAGTTTTACGAAAAGTAGCAATTTCAAAAATCACCAGGGCATTCACTTTGGAGGAAGGCGATTTAATTGTGATCATTGTAATAAAAAATGTCTTTTGCCATCACACTTACAGATACACCTGAAAAGTCACACAGATGTGAGACGCTATTTGTGTTCCTTGTGTGGTAAGAGGTTTAAATGGCTCAGCAGTTTCAAATGGCACCAGAAAATACGGACCTGCATGAAATTAAGGCTCCGTTCACACCGCAGCTGAATGTGGGCCAAATCTGATGACCATTTCCATTCTTTTCCTCTCTGTACTTTCTATTTAGACTTTATTTTCTTTTGTCATGTACACATGAACTCCTCTGATGAGCTCTACATGATCATCTCAATTTGTAATATTGAGCAGTTGCCGTAGATGCCCTCTAATTTCGCTTGTATGGAGGTGTCGTTCCATTTCATGTATTGATACCTTGGGATCAAAATAGTAGTAATATTAAACTTCTGTCTTGCTGTGAAATGTCACGGAAAGATTGTAAAAAAAAATTTTTAAAAAAAGGGACAATCTGAATGAAATAAACATCAAACTGCGTTATTTGATTGATCTTTACTGGTTGAGCCAGCACTGGTTAGTTCTCACCACAGTTTTAAAAAATGCGAAAAAAGTGGGCGTGGTGCGGAGCAGAGGAGGGGGAAGAGGGGAGACAGACAACACACATAGCTTCGCGTTCAGACAGTTTCATTTTGCTCCCATCGAGTTAAAAACACAAATAAATGCACAGCCATTTGCACTCTGCATCGAAAACATATATATGAACGCGCTGTTGCACCTCTGAGAACTTTTAAGGCTTATTCTGTGGCGTTTATATAAGCCTTTTGACGGGTTGTGTCACAGCTGTAAAAACGGTTATGCTCACCAAGTGAATGAATCGCATTTGTGCCGAACTCTTATAACAAAGCAAAAACAAACACTCTTCTTCGATCCATGAACGTTTCTCTCAGTTAATGTACGCAGTCTCACAGTCTGAAGCGTCTGTCATAGCAAGTCAAGTCAAGTCACCTTTATTTATATTGCGCTTTTAACAATACAGATTGTGTCAAAGCAACTGTACAGCATTAATTAGGAAAATATTGTGTCAATAATTCAAAGTGACAATAGTAAACACTCATTTTTCAGTTAAAGGCAGTTTAAATAGTATCTGTGCGATCAAGCTTTTAGGAGCTTAGATGGAATAGGGTCTAACATACATGTTGTTGGTTTAGATGATTTAACAAGTTTATCAACACAATCAATTTATCAATCAACACATACTGTTGTGAATAATTAAACGAAGCGTCTTCTCATAGGATAAGAAGACGCTGTCTCATGAATAATTTAATAGACGCATCATCGATGTACTATTAGTCCATTGCCACGTCACAAATTGTGACGTCAACACGATGTAGATTTTAAACCCGGAAGATGAAAATAGAGCAAAAACGCTTAAAATTAACCTGTTTTCTCCAACAGTTAAAATTATCGGATGCTAACATTGTCTTCTATGATGTGCAACACAAACACCTCTGCTAAAATCTCAGAAAAAGTAGTCTGGGGTTTCATGACCCTTTAAATTATAATGTGCTACTGTTCACCAAGGTGGCTTGATTTGTGAAGCACTTTGGGCAACAAAGTTGCATTTAAATGTGCTATATAAATGAAGTTGAAGATGGGTTTGGTGCACACAGGGATAAAAAAGTACCCCATGTGTACAATGAAATATACTGCTGGATCTTTAATGTTGTGGGCCTATTTTTCTGCCGGAGATCCTGGATATCTTGTTCAGATAGATGGCAAAGGAATGGTCTCCGATCTCCTGTCAGATGTTCTCTAAACTCTTCAGGCATTAAAGGTGAAGAGCTGTTCTCTTGGCAAAAGGAGGTTGCAAAAAGTATTGGATAAAAGGGTATGATTAATTGTGACCAATGTGTATTTGAGAAAAACATTTATTTCATAATGAGATTTCTCTCACATTTTAAATTCTTATTCTCCAATGAAAGATTAGATTTTAGTAAATTAATTAAATAAAATATCTAAAGGATTGATGATATAGGTTAATTTTCACAGCCTTCTTTGATCATATTTACCAAGGGTATGAATAATTTTGAGCACAACTGTATATATATATATATATATATACTGTATATATGTGTGTGTGTGTGTGTGTTTTAACTTATAAAAATGAAGATATAAATATATACTGTAACTTGTAAATTACACTACAGTTCTGTAAAAGAATATAACAAATGCACTTGCTTTCTTGTGGACCTACAATGGCCGTCTGCGCATATCCGTTAAGTCCACGAGACCGTAGGGTGTCCCATTCGTTATTTTAGCTTTCAGAAGGGTGCTCGCGAGTAATTAAATTACTAAGAGTAAAATGGGTAAAGATATCCACTTAACTTTATATTTGAAATGTATTTCAACATTGAATATGCCTTAATTGCAACTTACTAGGTTATATTTTTGTTTACACGTGGTTAAAATATGTTTACTGTAGTGGGAAATCTACAAATACTATAGTTGAACTACGGTCACTTTAGTAAAACCACCATGGTTCATTTTCATAAGGGACTGCCAGTGACGGGCTGTTGCACGCATAAAATGCAAACTTTTTATTCTGACAGCTATGATTTATATTAACATTACAGAATAGAACATGATCAGTATGAACTTTTAACGTTCAATTTAAATAAATGTAATTTATTTATTTATGTAAAACTATGTAGGCTATAATTTCAATTTGTTTATTGTGAAATAACTCAAATGTTTTTTTCTGTCCTCTGATAAGCATTGTTCTGCTGTTCCCAAAAACATCAATGGTTTCTTATGATACTTTTGGGAAACAGCCGTTTGAATGCACTGTCAGCAGTGAGTGAACACTATCTGTGATTGATTAGTTCTGTCCTGCAGCACTTTTGGTGTTTATATCATAGGTTCAGATGAGCAGGAAAATAGTTCTATCCTACACAATTATTCGCTAACATAGGTTATTCGTCCAATTCAATACATATTGTACACATTAATTTTTTTGTTAAATAAAATCACTGGTAAAAAAAAAAAACACACCTTAGTATCGATATTTTTTATTTGAGTATCGATACTTTCGATACTCGCATCAGTATCGATATATCGATACTTCAGGATCGATATGCCCATCCCTAACTTCTACCCAACAGTCAAAGCGGCATTACGTCACGAAAGTGTGGACTTTCAGTGAGTGAAAAATCCTTAAAAGTCTTAAATGGTACAAGAAAGTCTTAAATTTGGGGACGGTAAGACGAGAATTGTGATACAGCTTAATATGAGGATTAAACTTCAAAAGGCTATGATATCATTGAATATGTGTGCTGCACGTTTCAAAGTCAGCTGCTGCGCTGCTTTGTGTACTGTGGTTACCGGGGAAACTGCTACATTTCTGCCTTTCCAAAGAATGAATTAGCATTTTTATTAAGCCCGTACTCTGTTTTTGTTCAGACCAATGTGAAAATCAGCCCATGTTTTTATGCAGAAAACATGCAGTTGTAAATGTGAACTGGTGGGCAAGAAGCGAATGCATTATAAAAATGTAAAGAATTAAGACAGTAACATATATTTCTATGTTATTTAATTATTAGGCTATAATAATTGATTGATAATAATTATTTAAATTAATATAATAATTTATACTTTTGCCTCCATTTTCTTAAAAAAAAGTGGTTTAAAGGCTGAAATGTGAAGTTAATCATTCTAAAAACCTTTTTGTTTTTGTGAAAACTTGTATCTGAACTCTAAATCATGCTTTTTACAGTCATTTTAATTTTATTTGTGCAG
>NW_015643244.1:31424-33341 GCF_001515625.1 Sinocyclocheilus rhinocerous | reverse complement strand
GGGACTCCAACACAATATTAGGACACTTTAAAATACCATATGACCTGCTCTTTAAGAATTTTTTTTCAGCAAGGATGCATTACATTGGTGAAAATATTATATACATTTTATAATGTTAGAGTTTTCATAAAAATTTTTATTCAAATGAAACAAACTATACTCGCCATATGTGATGCCTTACCATCACAGGAATAAATTACATTTTATAGTATATTTAAAAAGAAAACCATATAAGTGTTTTACTCTATTTTTGAACAAATAAATGTACAGCCTACAAATGTACAGCGCAGGTGTAGGGTTAAACATTATGGCCCGGTTTCATATACAGGGCTTAGCCTAAGCCAGGATTAGCCCGTAGTTCAATTAGGACATTTAAGTAAGTTTTATAAACATGCCTTAGAAAAAAGCATTACTGCTGTGCCTCTTAAGACAAAACAAAGGCACTGACATGTTTTAAGATCAGTCAGTGCAAGTTTCTTTCAGTTGAAACAGCTCAGATTTACATTTTAGTCTAGGACTAGGCTTAAGCCTTGTCTGTGAAACCGGGGGGGAAAGTCTTAAATATGAGCTTCCTGCAGATACCCTGGTCTGCCAAAAACCATCAATTCATGTTTTTAGGTAGGCCTATATAATTGTCCGGACCTCGGCTGGTGAGGTTGGTTCATTACTGGACCTCAAGCAATTTTAGTTGAAGACCCCTGTTATATATATTTAATTGTAGCGGGAGGAGTTACAATCAGCTGAACGTCAGCTGATGCTGGCTGCCAGGATTAGGCAATAGTTCAATTAGGACATTTAAGTAATTTTTATAAACATGCCTTCATAGACAGGGCTTAGCCTAAACCAGGATTAGGCAATAGTTTAATTAGGACATTTAAGTAATTTTTATAAACATGCCTTCATAGACAGGGTTTAGCGTAAACCAGGATTAGGCAATAGTTCAATTAGGACATTTAAGTAATTTTTATAAACATGCCTTAGAAAAAAGCATTACTGGTGTGCCTCTTAAGACAAAACAAAGGCACTGACATGTTTTAAGATCAGTCAGTGCAAGTTTCTTTCAGTTGAAACAGCTCAGATTTACATTTTAGTCTAGGACTAGGCTTAAGCCTTGTCTGTGAAACCGGGGGGGAAAGTCTTAAATATGAGCTTCCTGCAGATACCCTGGTCTGCCAAAAACCATCAATTCATGTTTTTAGGTAGGCCTATATAATTGTCCGGACCTCGGCTGGTGAGGTGGGTTTATTACTGGACCTCAAGCAATTTTAGTTGAAGACCCCTGTTATATATATTTAATTGTAGCGGGAGGAGTTACAATCAGCTGAACGTCAGCTGATGCTGGCTGTAGTCTGCCTGAACTATGCTTGAGCTCCATTCGTCACTCAAACTACATTAACTGTATATAAACGTTTTTATGTGTTATATGATGTTTACTTGATATTCACCTGTTACTTTAAATTTTATGTCTTAAATCAAACCTTTAAAGACAAAATTACAACATGAAAGATAAATTAAGCAATTGGTTGATGCATACAAACTCTTCATTATGCAGTAGTCGTTTTACTGCATACAGCTCTAAGTTTATAGAAAACATAACAAAGGAAGATGAGGAACATATATCCAGTGACCCAGTATAGCCAGAGCAATATAAAAAGTCTTGCAACTTTACTCATTAAGAATTAATTGAAGGTTAAAAAAAAATCAAGAAAAATGTGTACATACAGTATAGGGTGTGCCTCACACGTCCTGAAAAGTGAAGCTGCGGGCTCTTTGATCGCCCCCTGGTGGCTGGCTGCAGTACAGGTCATAAACCCCGCCCTCTCCATGTAAACGAATGGGACTTGAGTCAAAATAAAAAAATATATTACACTTCCAATACAATTTTCCGAAAGATGGTTTTGGTCATTAAAGGTAGTT
>NW_015643244.1:24443-30287 GCF_001515625.1 Sinocyclocheilus rhinocerous | reverse complement strand
GAAGCTTTACTACGTATATGGAATAACCGTTTTATAAAAGCAATAAGCCCCGAGAAGCCGTGGTTTACAGTACATTTATAACAGCTAAGAATGTTTTAGACTCCGCTTCACGTCATACTTAACAATGCTGCTTAGCTGTTATAAATTCACTGTAAACGAGTGTCTCACACGTCCTGAAAAGTGAAGCTGCGGGCTCTTTGATCGCCCCCTGGTGGCTGGCTGCAGTACAGGTCATAAACCCCGCCCTCTCCATGTAAACGAATGGGACTTGAGTCAAAATAAAAAAATATATTACACTTCCAATACAATTTTCCGAAAGATGGTTTTGGTCATTTAAGGTAGTTGTTATCACGCTGATATATGTTCAATTGTTCGTTTTTGTGATAAGGTTGATTTTAGCTAGTAATTTAATGCTATAAAATGGAGCTTGTCGTTATGGTTGATTGGGTCTGCGGGAGTTTGGGCAGGAGTTTGATACCGCGGCTCCACCTCACGACACTACTGCGCAGACTCGGGCTCCAAACGAATCTCTACTGCGCAGACTCTGGCTCCAAATGACGTCATTTACTCAAGATGGCAGCGGCTATACTGAGATGCTTTGGCTTTACTTTTCTATAGTGGTAGGAGGTGGAGAAGCATCGTCCATCTTTTTTTACAGTTTATTATACAGTACCAGCAGTTGTACAAGAAATGTGTTATTGAAGATCTCAGAACAGTATGATACATTCATCACACATTACAAAGAAGCTAGCAGTTTTTATCTTACAAATAAGCAGATAGACAATGAAGATGACCATGAGCTCCAGGCTTTGCTGGATAATGGCTTGTTTTTTTGAGTACTGCATTAGGAGCAATACTTTGTTTAGGATCTGGATATGATGCAGCCCATTGATATGTTCATTGTACTGTTGTATTGTTCATTTACACTGAAAATACATTTACGTGTATTATGTTTACTTATTTCTTTAATGAATGCCATCAATGCAATAAGACACACATACATTATTTCTAATAATTTCTCTTTATTTTTCCTTCTGTAGGCCACACATCACAGATGCATAACAAAACTGTTCAGCAAATGCTTCAGTATCAAGAATCTCCACTCCTGATTTATTGACTGGAATTTGGCCCATATTTGTCTGCCTCAACCAGCTAAATTCTCAGTTGTAGTGGGATTTCACTACAGCATTTGATACTATTTAAACAGTATTAATATTATGTTTATTTTTATAATTATTCAAAATAAATTATTCACTTGTACCTGATGCCGGGATCCTGCTGAAGGCTGAGAGACACAAACATGCTGTTCAAACCAGACGTGTCAAAGCGAACATTCCTTTACACCTTCATTGGTCCTGTTGTGGACTATATTCAGCAATATTATTGAATTGACTGTACTGACATTATTGGATGAAAATTTAATTGAGCTGGATGACATCACTGGCTGCTTTAGAACTAAATTGACCTCACTTCGTAATTGATCATCTTTACACAGTTATTGAACAGAACTGAATCAAAACTGAACTGACCTCAGCTGAACAATGACACTAATATATATATATATATATATATATATATACAGTATATATATATATATATGTATATAAGAGCTGCTTTACAGCAGAATTGATATTTGTTTGCATCACTGAATCATTATTTTCCTGTTTATTCCTGTAAAGCGGATTTGAAACAATCAGCATTGTATAAAGTGTTACATAAATGAAGGTGACTTGACTTGTGGGGAGTAGCTAAAGCATGTGGAGTATGCTGCAGGGGTGCCCAATCAGGTCATTAAGATCTCCAGGAGCACTTGATAATTACTGAACTGAACTCTGCAGTGTAGACAGATGTCAGCTGTTTAAGAAATAGTTCACCCAAAAATGAAAATTTGCTGTTAATTTTACTCACCCTCAGGCCATCCAAGATGTAGGTGACTTACTTTCTTCAGTAGAACAGCAAAGATGATTTTTTAACCCATGGTCCTTGGTGATTCAGAAAATCAAGTCAACAGGTGTCATCACTTTGAGTCAAAAACGCAGAAACAGGAAACGCTAAATTAATACCAGAATTAATCAAGCATTCTGTTGCATGATGACAAAAGTGCATTAGCAAAATCACGTGAATGGACGCCATTGTTGTTTACAACAGAGAGGGGGGACATTAATGTGGAAATAATGTGCAGAAGGTGATATTATCAGCCATTGTAATTCCAGGTTCTTTTAAACTGCTTTACTTGCCGGTGCTAAGATGCTGGTAAAGGTGTCTGGTCTGTTGGTCTCCATTGGATCCTCAAACTGTCAGCGAAACCTCGTAACTCCACCACCTCCATTCAGAATGAAGCGCCGCACACAATCTGGATCTCCGCTTGTTCGCAATGCAAGAGTAAATAAAGAGCTGATGTTTGAATAAGTGCAGCGGTTTTTTTACTCAAGAAACACTGTCTGTGAAGGCTAATGTTTTTTTTTGTTTTCGTATGTATGTGTGTGTGTGTGTGTGTGTGTTTGAAGAGCGGAGAAGTCTTTTGCCGTCTAGTTGTAACCAATGTACTTTTGTACGTTTTAAATATCCTGTGCATAGCGCTTCATCTTTAATATCATGAGATTTCGGCCAAGCGTATTAAACATCAAGCAAATATGAGCTCCCATATAGCAACTATAAACCTTATAACCTGTAAGTTGATGAAAACGTGATGCGATGCACTCACTGCCTCAGATGTGGCTGTTAATGACGGACAAAACACATATTGCCGTCATTTGCTGGTCAAAAGCCGTTAACTTTGTTTGAGCTACATTTTCATAAAATGTTAAGTGCAAGAGTCTGATAAAGCCACAATACCAACTCTGAGGATGCAGTCTTTAATTAAAAAACAAAATATTCCCCCCTTCGTATTTTTTATTTTTATATATATATATATATTTCAGTGCTTAGTGGTGTGCCGTGGGATTTTTTATTTATCAGAACTGTGCCGTGGCAGAGAAAAGGTTTGGAAACACTGCTCTAGGTGAGAAAAAATGAGGAAAAAAGTCCAATCAGCACAAGACTCATGAGCCCAACAGCTTTTTAGCAGAGGCGGACAGTAGTGAAGTATTTTTACTTTACTCAAGTAAATTCAAAAAGTATCTTTACTCAAGTAAATTTAAAAAGTATCTGTAGTTTATCAGAGTGTTTTTCTTTGGAAAACTTTACTTCACTACATTCCAAAGCATAATGTCATACTCTTTACTGCACTACATTTCATAAATAAAAGTTGTTGTTTGTTTTATCTTTAATACTTAAAAAACAATAAAAATGTAGCACTTTCTTGTACTCAAGTAAATCTTTGAATTACTTTTACTTGAGTAAAAGTAAGAAAGTAATAGATTTCTAATGAAATTAAGTATTCAATGATATTTAATATGAAACGTAGTGCAGTAAAAAGTACAATATTATGCTTTGGAATTTTGTGAAGTAAAGTTTTCTAAAGTAAAACACTCTGATAAAGTACAGACACTTGAAAAGTACTTTTAAAGCAGAGTAAAAATACTTCACTACTGTCCGCCTCTGCTTTTTAGCCAGGTATTCACACAACAGCAAGCAATATGCATTCTAGCTGAGACAAAAGGAACAAATCACAAGAAATAGGAGTGTGCCCCATGCTCATGGGTGATGACTTGCATGCTACCACATGAAAAAATAAGCATTCTTAACAACTACTTTTGTAAATTTAAGATAACACATTATAATTAGGTTTTTAGGCGTACACTAGGGTATGCATACAGTGCGTGATGTAAATGTCATCATCAGCATAGTATGTGCATACCTACACGCAAAGCCATATTTTTCTAACAGTGCACACTCTGTACACTGTACACCTGAGCTATGTGCATGCATCTTGATTTTTTATTTTTTTTTGCAATTGGACACTAGTTTGTCCACAAAGTGGCCCAGGCCATTGTTTCACGCTCGAAAAAGAAAACAAGCTGACACAACAACAAGAAACTACTGGAGACGCAATAGACGCCTACATTGACAAGTTCTTGTTGGGGAGTTTAAAGACACCCACAATTCTACTTTAAACAAGTACATTCTAAACGACATTTTTATCACTCATAACTTCTGGAGAGAAACGACGCAGACACTGGACAGAGATTAAACTTTCTAGTGTGCATGTGTTGTCAGATGCAACTTTGTAGTGCACAAAATAATTTGTCTTGCTCCAGAACTTCAGTTACAGAAATGGCGCTATAGACACAATAAATTCACATGAAACATACTTCTGTCATGACAACTCTCGGAGGGATTGGCATGGTAATGTACATGACAATGTTAATGTATTTGGTCTTGGCGGAATAGATCTGCTACGCTGCTGCTGCTGCTGCGGCAGAGCAAGTACCGAGACTTGCTACTGCCAATACATCCACAACATGCTGCTGTGAGCATGTAAGATATATTGCTGCTGCAAATGTAACATACATGAAATAACCCCCCACATAGCGTACATGAATCACCTCGTAGCAGATCTATACAGGTGGAGCTGGGGAATGTGGAGGGTTTTTGAAGCAAGCTGCAACTGCTTACGGCAAGCACTAGTAATATATTTGAATGTTGAGCAGCGAGCTCATTGGCTACTGATACAGGAGAGAACCAATCAGCTCTGCCATGTGATAATGATGTCATTAGGTCAGACTGAGTTAGACCTATCGGACTGCGCCATCTAGAGTTTCATGCCAGAACTCTGTATTGACATCGTCAGCAGGTGGCCTAATAAGAATATTATGCACGTTCAGTGTGTTCACCGATTTGGTTAGAAACATACACCTTTTATTTTTTTAATTCAACTCTACACGAACAAATAATGACTTAAACATATTCTCACTTAACAATTAGCTAAACTAGAATGAACAATTATATTGCTCCAGATCTTCAGTTAAAATCCAACAAATACTGTTCACTTGAAGAAATAGTAGGGGTGTTCGGTTCCAGGTTTTTCGGAGTCGACTCCGACTCCCGACTCCCACTATAGGAGTCGATGGAATCGACTCCTCAACTCCATTTAACGTGACTGTCCAAATTACTCTAATTTAGCGGAATTTAGCGGTGACATTACCTTTAAATGAGCTATTAATTCGTCACATTATAATGCTTGTGCCCCCTCAGATTTCTGAGCCAAGTGGATTTTGAATTCAGCTTCCAAAAGACAAACAATAGCAGAATGATATTTTTTATATTTGATACAATCGGTGTGATTAGAATGTTCAGTGCATCATATCATCAGCTGCTAAATTCAAATCTGCGTTCGCGCTTTGGCTGGCGCTGAGCCAGAGACAGATGCATTTATACAGCGCTGCATTATAACCAATCACCCACTTTTCTGTTGAGCTTATGAATGCAATGGCCAATCAGAGACGTGCAGATGAATCATCACTGAAACGCGGCGTATTGTTCACTTGCTCGCTGACTGAATTATCTGGTGATTTCTCTCATCAGAAACAGCAAAGTGCAAATGTGCGTACGTACGAATGTAAGTAAGATATTCATTTCACAGTGTAAACAGCTTCAGTGATTTTAATGGGAGTTTTTGAGAGTGCCTGAACTCTGGCTAGACTGAATGAAAATGTTCTTTGTTAAAGGGGTCATCGGATGGAAAATTCACTTTTCAAGTTGTTTGAACATAAATGTATGTTGGAAGTGTGTGTACACATCCATCTTATAATTATAAAAATCCATCCAGTGTTTTTTTTTTTAATCCTATTTTAAAATCCCCTTTCTCAAACCAGGCTGTTCTGAGATTCCTGTCAGAATGACGTAGTTCTGTACAGGCCCCTCCCACGATAGTTGATTGACAGTAGTGTTTCAGCACAGACT
>NW_015643244.1:20849-24108 GCF_001515625.1 Sinocyclocheilus rhinocerous | reverse complement strand
AGCTGTCATCAGTCCGCCATTGTGTTGACTCTGGTGCAGGGGAAGACAAGATGTCTCCGATTAAGCGATTGAGGTGCTTTATTGTTGGATGTAATAATGAATATAGCAATAGTCATTTACTCCCGACATCTGAGCCACTGAAGACAGAGGATTAACATTACTTTCGCTTTGAAGTGAATGCGCCACTCCCGATCAGCCTAAATGCATCTATGTTCGCTCGAATCATTCGTGATCCAGCCTCATCTACAGAAGAAGTGAGTATAAGGGTTTTTTATGAATCTTTGCAAATCACCTTTCCTAATAATGCGCTAATTAGCAAGTTTCACGATGAATGCGGCTAAAGTAAACAGTCTCTCTGAGAGCAGCTCGGAAGAGAGGGGCGGGGCCAGCAGAGCTCATTAACATTTAAAGCAACATGGACTATAATGGCTTGAGACTTTTAAAATTATAGACTTTTAATTAAGACCCTAAAGAATCATATCAACTTGTGCAAAATGAGCATCCGATGACCCCTTTAATGTAAATGTTCTTTGCTCTCTGTAAAATGAAAGTGTTATAATTAGTAGCTTACAATATTGTTATTAAATTCACATTAAATACAAAGTCAGTCATGTTAAAAATATTCTATGGCATGACACCCATATCTGGTACTTAAGTAAAAAGTCAGGATTTTATGTGTAGTTAATAGATTAGGCCTACACTATTAGTCTACTTTGCCCATCACCATTTATTGATCAGATAACAATCTATAATAGTTATATATAACTATAATCTATAGTTATAGATTATAATAGATATTTTTACAATATGGCGGCGCGTTCACACGCTGCGGCTTCTCTCTTTACTGACAGAAAGGTGTTTTCGTGTTTTTTTGTCTTGTGAGTCGCAGTGTTTTTGTACGTATTCGTCGCGTCTATCTGTCTCTAAGCGCGCATACAGTCGTGAGTTTCTGCTCGATGTCGGCAGAACCACATTTTTAGAGTTAAACTCTGCGCACGCCGAAGAGCTGCGGGATCTCGGTCTGCTCCGGAGGCCCACACCATCACCGACCCCCACTACTGCATCTCGCCCACAGCGGAGGCGCCACAAGCGGCGTGAGAGGAAGCAGAGGAACGCTGCCTTCAGAGCTGGAGATGAGGTGGGCCTGAAGACAGCTAGGGCCAACCTTTCCCGCGGCATCAGAGAGGCAAAAAGACAGTACTTCCAGGAGGATAGCCCATCGTTTCAGCGACAGCAGAACTACAAGCCCCCACCACTCACCTGTGACAGCTGTAGTTTATATTTAGTCTGAGTCTACCTGTACTGATGTTCTACTGTTAGTGTTATCTGCATGCACCAAGGGTCTGAGAGTAACGCAATTTCAATTCTCCGTGTGTATGTGCTGTACATGTGGAAGAATTGACAATAAAGCAGACTTGACTTGACTTGATAATGGTGCAAAACACATTTACTTACACATATTTGAGAATCGATATATTTCCTGATATAGTTTATATGTTTGAAAATATTTCGAATAAAAATAAAAAAATAAAACATAAGCCTACATTAGTTATACTGCTATCGCATAACTGATATAGCCCCCCAAAAAATCATGAGTGCATGACGCCCCTGGGTCAGGGGATGGCGCTATTGTCTTAAACAGCATTGATATTAAAAAGAAATAAAATACTAAATGTAAATGTAAATGCATTTTATGTAATTTAGCAGACACTTTTATCCAAAGCGACTTACAAATGAGGACAAATGGAAGCAATCAAAATCAATAAAAGAACAATATGCAAGTGCTATAACAAGTCTCAGCTTAACGCAGTACACGTAGCAAGGTTTTTTTTAATTATATAATAAATAAAAATAAAATGAATAGAGCAAGCTAGTGTTAGAGGCCTTTTCTGCTTTTGTTAATTGTATAATAAATAAAAGAAAACAAATAGACAGAATACAAAAAGATGAGAAAATCTAGTGTTTATTTTTTTAAAGAAAACAAGCAGTTAGTAAATGAGTAAATGTATACAAATATAAACTTATTGATTTGTTTATTCTTGTTTATTATGTGAGTTTTTAATGATTTAAGGTTAAAGATTGAACACAAATAGCCTAGGTTAACCATGGAAAACCAAATTACATTGCATTAAACATAACATCGCACAACAAAGCATCAATTAAACTACAAAGCTGTCACAGAAGCATGTATAATTACAAACTAAATTTACTATGACTGTTATTTCACCTCACTTCCTCATTCTGTTCTTTTTCCCCTCTGGTATAAATTTTCTCTTTTATCAAAACAAGTTCTTTCCCTCTTGCTACAGGGTGAGATATCAGTTATAGGGTTAAAGGGGTTCTGGTAAATTTCTATAGTGATGAACAGGACACTACGTTTGTGTTCCCATTTGCGTTATGAAAAAAGAAAAAAATCTTTATGCTCTGCAGGGTCGCAGAAATGCTGAAGCCTATCATAGCATCTTGGGCCACCCTGGACGGTCCATCACAGGGGACACCTATAGTGTATAGTGTATAGTATGCACACAGTATAGTATCCAGTTCACCTATGCTGCGTGTCTTTTGGGGAAATAACCACCTGGAGGAAACCCACACCAACAGGGTGTCAGGGATAGTCCAGCCTCGTCAGGCCCACTCACCTCACACACCCGTTCACAATCACCGGAGTACTGATCAGCCGCACCTGTCACCACCTCATCAATACTAGCTCAAATACACAGTCACTGCAGTTGCATTTTGTCTGGTCTTGAGTTCACTACGCTACTCCTTACCTGACTCACGAACCCGGACTCCAACCTGGTACCCACCTGTCTCTTCGAAGTCATCTTCAGTCCGATACCTTTCCCAACGACCGCGCCAAAGTCGCCTTCATGATCTCTCATCTCGCCGGTCGCGCTCTTCACTGGGCCCAGTCCATGTGGGAGAGTAACAATCAGGCCATTCGCACTCTATCTACTTTTACATCCCACTTCAAGGAGATGTTTAGTCACGCAGCCGTCGAAATCTCCGTTCATGACCAGCTCTTCCGCATCAGTCAAGGGACGGCATCCGTGAGCGAGTATGCCATAAAATTCCGCGCTCTGGCGGTGACTAGTGGATGGAATGAGGTGGCCTTACTGACCGCGTTCCGGCAAGGGCTGAACGCCGACATTCGCCTCCAAATGGTGATTTTTGACGATACCGTGGGCTTGGAGAATTTCATCCAAAAGGCAATCAAGATCTCCCAACATCTCCTGGCCTGTAACCAGGCCCAGTCACA